>NC_142932.1:52927764-53030264 GCF_046866305.1 Octopus bimaculoides | reverse complement strand
TATATACACGCACGCACACATACACACACAGACATGTAAAAGGAAACCTCTCTCTCTCTCTCTCTCTCTCTCTCTCTCTCTCTATATATATATATATATATATATATATATATATATATATATATATTTAAGAAGCGAAAGATATATATATATATATATATATATATATATATATATATACACAGTTCTATATTTAAGAGATGAGGAATTATTTACATTTGACGGATATTCGTCCTCATCTTGTTTGTTGTTAACACAACGTTTCGGCTGATATACCCTCCAGCATTCGTCAGGTGTCTTGGGGAAATTTCGAACCTGGGTTCTCATTCTTATCGATGTTACTATTATTATTATTATTATATTATTATTATTATTAATATTACTATTATTAATGAGGTCGCTGCCGTGAATCGAACTCGGAACCTTGGGGTTAGTAGCCCGCGCTCTTAACCACTACGCCATATGCCCGTGGGCAATTATGGGGTGAATTTTAAGGCTTATAAATCTATTATTTTTCTATCCTTCCTCAATACCGGTTCCCATATGCTATTCATATCTGCACTCGGTCTGCTTAGGAGGTTGTTGTGTCCTAGCATATGTGCTGCTTCTTTTAGTTTTCGTATTTTCCAGTGTTGTTCCCTGTCTATTATTTTAACAAAGGCGAAACATGTCGCCCCCTCAAAATAAGTGTAGAAGAACATCGCAAAGCTGTGACACGAGGAGATATTGATAAATCGGGTATAGCTGATCATGTATGGAAAAATGGAAACCACCTCCCCCTGTGGGATGAAGTTAAAATAATAGACAGGGAACAACACTGGAAAATACGAAAACTAAAAGAAGCAGCACATATGCTAGGACACAACAACCTCCTAAGCAGACCGAGTGCAGATATGAATAGCATATGGGAACCGGTATTGAGGAAGGATAGAAAAATAATAGATTTATAAGCCTGATTAATAATAGTAATAATAATAATAATAATAATATAATAATAATAATATAATAATAATAATATAATAATAATAATAGTAACATCGATAGGAATGAGAACCCAGATGAGGACGAATATCCGTCAAATGTAAATAATGTAAATAATATATATATATATATATATATATATATATATATATATATATATATGTACTAGTGTGAGTATATATATGTATGTGTTTGCGTATGTGTGTGTTTGTGTCTGTGTGTGTTACTGTACCTATTTATTATACATTCCCTCCTTTCAGCCAAATGCGTTGCTGATATTCTCTTAAAGGTCATATGCTAAGCCGTTTATATTACCTTTTCCTGCACCACATGACGAGGCCAGATGCCATGGGGGTATAAAAGAGGGGGTTAAGTTGTGAAATTCTACTGACAGCCCCCAAACGCCACGCGAATTGTGATCGTTCTTTCTCTCCATTGCATAATATTATCTTTCCATGTCCACAATTTCTGTCATTCCACCATTATGGATTCTTTCGTCAAATACGATGCTAATTGGTCTAAGCTGCATGCAAGTTAAACTTCAACATTTTAAATGGATTGATAAATGAAGAAATAATCAGGAATGTTGCTAAGTCAGGAAGTGATAGCAGCCGAAATGTTTGAGGGATCGCACAGCAGAAACAAATATATTTAGTTTACCAAATCTTTGAATAAAATTATCATCCCTAATAAAGCCCACAACGTTTACAAGTTTACTTGCAATTTCCTTGTGGAGCGTTTCGATAAACTTCAAATGTTATAAATGCTTTTTCCTTTTCATCTGTCACTCAGTATCCAGCGACGGCTATATTATTCTGTTATAAAAATAAAAGTTATCAGATTTTGTAAACCAACCGTTAATTTTGTATAATAAACCTGATCTGAGCTCCACAATAAATAAAATACTTTAGCTTAAACATCGGTTGCTATGATAGGCTAAACAAGCTGTCACTAATGGAACATCAAGTGCAATTAGCCACACAGGTGGTGATCTCAACTTTAACATCAACGCAAATACGATTTATGGTCTCATGCATTTGTTATTTTGTCTGTTACTGTCAGTTGTGTCCGAAAATAGGTAGCTCGCCTATAGATTCAATACTCAAACATATATTTGCTTCTACTCTGTCAGAAAGCAAAATCGACTTTCTCAATATAAATAGGAAAACACGCTGTTTTAAGTGATTGCAGCCAAACAATGCCCCCAACGGACAGAATCGTTATGACTGTATAGAACATTAACATTCATCAGACTTATAAGTATCTGGCTTTCTAATAACAATTTGGATATTAAATTTGCAAGATATATCAAGGGTGACAACTTTTTCGAGTGTAAATATATCTCCAATTGAAATGTAAAAAAGGAAAAGATAAAAGAGTTTGGTAATAAATTTATGAAATGAGTGATGGAAGTACCTTTGTAATTTATGTTGGGATATAAGCTTTATTCGGTGTGCTTTTTTTTTTTTCATCTCATTTAATTATCCATTGAAAATGGGGAAAATGAAATAATGGAGAGAGGAAATTATTTGATGTGTCAGATGTAATGACATCGAGTTTATAAATAGTGTAATGCTTCATTCATCTTCAGAATTATCGATAAATTGGGAACGATTTCAAATACCTTTCATGACCAGAGTCTGTGTGGCAGGGGGTAGGCAATTAAATTTCGATGGGCTAGTCTGTAACATATTAACGAAATGACAGAGGCATTAATATCAAAGAGATTATGAATTCATTTGAAATTAGTTTTGTAAGATTTCTCGCTGTTGTAGATCGTGAAGTTTTTCATATTTTTACATCATATAAATACTAACAATCTATGTATCCTTTACATTGCTGTGAATTGCTTCTGTTTCCATACAACTATGAAATCATGCATGGATATACACACACAAGAGTATATATATATATATATATATATATATATATATATATATATATATATATATATATATATATATATATATATATATATATATATATATATATATATATATATATATATATATATCGTTCAGGGAGCCCTAATTCTTCATAACTAAAAGAAGTCGTGTTTTCTGTTACTTGGAATCAGTTTATCTGAATATGAATTACTAGCTGAAAAGCCTGTCGTTGCCGGCGAATTCTTACAATAGAATGTCTTATATAATATTTTGTTTTTTCCGTGTCAGACTATGCCTACGCTGACAAATAGGCCACTTGATCGGGACAGATTTGTGCAATTTTGCAAAAAAATTCCTTGAGAATAATTTTCCTTTTTGAATTATTAACATGTTTGTTCTTCCGTTTCACATGACTTTATTCATGAAAACCTATTAAAACTTCAGAAATCCTTACAGCTTTGGACGTCGTTATGCTTTGCTTTCATTTGTTTAATAAAAATTCCTTCTCTTACAGATTTTGCTTTCATTTTGTGATAGACAGCTATCAAGCAGAACATGCCAGCTCCCAAATCCTATTTTCTGATTAGGTAAAATTGATTAAAATTTGAACCTCAGTAACATCTTTCTCTAACTTTTCTGGAACAAACAAATAACAAAATCGGATTTAACGTAGAAAATTATTTCAATATACCAAAGTTGAAATGTTTTACATAATTTTAAAATTCAACAATATGTGATAGCATCAGGCAAGACCCTACAAAATTAGCGAGACAGATAGTTTTAGGATGTGGTACACACACAAACTTTTACAAACGTACACACAGGTAATCATGAGTTAAAAATGCTGTATAGTAGACATATGTATGTATGTATGTATGTATGTATGTATGTATGTATGTATGCATGCATGTATGCATGTATGTGCGAGCGCGGGTGTGCATGTGTGAGAGTATTTCTTTGCGATGAACAGCAGAAAACTCACCTACCCACTCTCTCCTTAAAGCTACGTATTCCTCAGACCCACATTTCTTTCTCTTGGCATTTTAAAAGTTATTTATGTGTCTGTATGTGCAGTGTGTGTGCCTGCGTGTGCCGCGTGTGTGCTCGCAATGTGTCTGCATGTGCAGGGCGTCTGTGTGCAGTGTGTGTGTGTGTGTGTTTGAAGCGTGTGTGTAATGTGTGTAGTGTGTATGTGCACTGTATGTGAGCTGTGTGTGTGTTTGCAATGTGTCTGTAGTGTGTGTATGTGTGTAGTGTGTGTGCGTGCAATGTGTGTGTGTGCAATGTGTATACAGTGTGTGTGTGTGCGGTCTGTGTGCGTGTGCAGTGTGTTGTGTGTATGCGCGTATGTATGCATGTGTATGCATGTATTTATCTATTTACGAAAGTATGTACGCAGCGTCGGGTGTATATGACAGTTGTATTAACGTTAACATCACACTGCCGCACCATATTTGTAGCTTACACAACGCTGTTCTCCCCTTCCCTGATGTCAATCACATTCAGTATGTCACTACATTTCTCTCATTTTCACTCTTCTCTTGTTATCATATAATAGCCCAACCCACGCAGGTTATAGATTTTTATTGAAATCCAGTTAGACTATAATTAACCTGGATGTTAGTTTGATATGTATGCAAAGTTTCGGGGAGATTGGTTAACTAGTGTAGACAGCAACACAGACAGACATATAGAAATTGCCATTTATGTATAAGGTGTGCTCGTCTGGAAGTAGATTTACGACTTACATCTGAGGAACAAAAACTAATTTAATTGCTAACAACTTTGTACATCATTAACAAGTCTTATATAGTCACATCCAAATTGTATCATCATCGCTGGTATTTGAAGGTAGATATTCTAAAGTATGTATGAATATTTATTTATACAGTTTAAACAATTCCATTGCTATCTAAACTGTATAACATTTACAGTGTCTATATAGTTTTCATATTTATTTTCAGCAAGAAATACGGAATCTCTGAACTTCATTATCCTATACAAGCAGCTGAAAGCGATATTGTTAGCTAACGTTGTATTCCTGCAGTTAGTTTGTGTAAAACATTCACGATGGATATATTTCCAGAAAGCTGTAATGAAAGTGAAATAGAGTGGTGACAATGAAAGGAGAGATGCATACAGTGGTTTAGCGAGGGTGTAGATGAAGAGAGCAAAATATATTGTAGTAGAAGTTGAAGGGGAGAAAAGAATTATCTATATCTGAGAACAAATGGGTTTAGTTAATGAGTGGATGTCAGACATTTGGGTAAATTTCAGTGTATTTTTCATGAGATCTAAAATGTTCGTGATTGCATCAGCTGCATTATTCTACACAGGTAAGTAATATTGTAATGTAGAAACAACTTGAAATATTTAAGGTGTCCATAACTGAACGGGGCTGATAAATATCGTTGAAGCGGATTAATCTGAGATTTGGCAGGATATATTTGTATACTATAATGGAGAAATTTGTTTATCAGCCAGTTATAATTATGTAACTTCTACTACAAGAAGGTCTAAAATATTCTTTAAAATTCTTAAAGAGGTATGTTTTAATACATTAAAATCAAAAACCGTTTCACGGAATTTTTTTATTATTAAAGATTCAAACACACGCTACTTTCCCAAAAAAGGAGTTTTTTTTTTTTACTGCCATCAGTCACAAGACATATTTATATTCACTGTTGCATATATAAGTTGCTGTCTGTCTGCCACGCGTATTCGCTCTTTCTTATTCGCTCTCTACCGCCCTAGGCATTAAAGATAAATGATTACATTCTTGCTTTTTTCGATACTTGGAAAATATTTGAGAAATAATTTTACATTATATCTATACCGTTAGTATAATATATGATGTGTTCTTCAACGACTTCCTCCCTCCTGTCTCCGTTCTTTCTTACACTTACATACTCACACACACTTCGTTCACAAGCTTTGCCCCAGATATTTTGTCTTTCCAAAACAGATATTTTAACTGACTTTCTTTGCAACGTTGGGTATGTGCGTGCGTAGTCTATCTCCCCCTCTATCTCTCTCTCTTTCTCTCTCTCTCTCACACACATACACACACACTTCATTCAAAAATCTTGGCTCATTACAAGTAATGTAATATCATTGAGGAATGTGAGAAACTGACATTAAACAATGTTATTTCATTGCATAATCTATCTGTCTATCTATCTATCTATTCATATATATATATATATATATATATATATATATATATATATATATATATATGATCATCATCGTCACCCGTTACCGTCTTCCTTTTATGTTGACATGGCTTAAACACTTCAATAGAAGTTGATAAATCAGAAGACTGTGCGAAGTTCCACTGCCTGCTTTGGCATGGTTTCTATTTTAGAATGCCTTTCCTAAAGCCAGCCACATTACAGAGTATGTGAAATATTTCCGTTGCGCCAGCGCCAGTGGGGTAACAAGAAAACTTGCAAGACAAGACCCCGCCGAGTGATGGGGGATAGAAATAGATGTCTTGCAGTCAATGAGATGCAGAGCTAACCTACATAGACACAGAGAGACGGAGGAAAGATGATGAAGATGCTATGAGGGGCAATATAATCAAGTTACAGGAAGGTGTATATAAGTGAAGTGGTGCAGAGGATTGATTAGGGTCACTGGGTGGGTAATTATTTAGACTTTGTGAAAGGAGAGTGGGTGATGGTGGGAAGGGGAATACAGCGAGTAGACAGGCTGATGGAGGAGATCTTAAGAAGATACGATATATGGAAAAGATTTTAGGTAATATTGTGTGCATGTGTATAAACGGAAACAACATGTCTTACTCCGCTGGACACGTCTTCTCCAGCCTAGCAAATCGCTACATAATTTGTAAGCTCTTATTCATCGCATATTTAGGTTTGACATCTGAAGGTCAATTTTCAAAATATAAATTGTAATATATGAATACACATTCATACTATATGTGCGTGCGCAGGTGTGTGGCTTGTGTGTGTGTGAATGTAGTAAGATAGATAAGCACGGCACGGTTAATCTTTGATACATATATTTTACATGATTCCCAAACTACAGATAATAAAATAATGAATATGTATGTGTGTGTATACATGTATGTATATATATATATATATATATATATATATATATATATATATATATATATATATATATATATATATATATAATTTGTGTAGTTCATTACAGTAAGTCAGGCACATATACACACACACGCACATCTATATATACATACACACGCATATATACAGACACACATATATATATACACACACACAAACACACACACACATATATATACACACACACTCATATATATATACACACATGTATATATACACACATGCATACACACGCACATACAAACACACGTGCATATATACACACGCATACACACAAACGCATACACACACGTGCATACACACACACGCATACACACACACACATATGAACACCCCGCCATTCACACAAACACACACACATATATATATAAACAGACAGACAGATAGATATGCGTACATTTGAGTGTGATTGAGTTCAAAGTTGATCCTTGATACTTGGAGTTATCTTCTTCATCACACCTCTTCCTCCATTTAGCATGATGAGTGTTATTTTGTTTTGGTTGTTATTATTAACATAATCTTAACTTTTTATGAGCTGATCTCCATCCTGTACTTTTTCGTGTGTGATGGTATGTTCCTGCAGTTATGCTTCACTGCTGTCTTACAGGTCGATTTCATCACCATATCTCAAATTAAGATAAGAAGCCTCTGCTATCCTGAAGCACCTGAACACCATACAGAAATGCAATTCCATTAGTCCCCCAAGAAGACTGTGTGTACACTAGTCTGGTGACTTCGATCCTTCTGTATCGGTGTGAGAGCTGGACTCTTACTGCTGACATGTAAGAAAGAATCCAGGCATTTGAGCAAAAATTCTTCAGAAAGCTGATACACGTCTTGTACTCAGAGAACAAAACCACCTGCTTTGTCAGGCAGCAGGTAAAAAGACTAAATCTTGCCTGGTACATTTACGTATCTCACCGCAACTCTGTGTCCAAAACCACTTTCAGAGCCTAAAAGAGATAAAATCCTGGTTAGGCAACATCATGGACTGGGCAGGTCACAACAGAGCGACATTGCTATGCTTGGCATAGGACAGAAGCTTGTGGTGACGGCTGAACCGAAAGCATGTAGAATGGCGCGCCAATGATTGGCTGCATCAGCTAAAGGAATTGATGACGACGACGACGACGACGACGACGAGGAGGAGCAGGAGGGTTATGTGTGAGTTCAATATATTACTAAATTTGTAATAACTTTAAGAGATTTTCTAATATATTTTTCATGCCTAATAATGGCGTAGTGTGGGTGGAGCATATGTGTGGTTAGCTGAGTTTGTTTCTCTATAGTTGCTGTATGTGCGAGTGTCTATGCCTGCATACACTCCTACCAACCTTCTTGTCGCTTGCCTTTTGGCAGTTCACATTTTATATTAGTTTGAAAAGTTTTATTGTATTTTTGACATGATCGCTTTGAGATTAAGTTTTATATATTTCCAGTATACTAAACATTTTTTCCTATTTTTTTTCTTTACTTGCTGATTGATTACTTTTCTAAATTCTGATTTAAATGGGTCACCAGTCCACCTATATCATACGCTGCACGATGTATGAATTCAAAAGTAACCCTTCAACATGGAAGTGACCACAACATTCGTTGTCTACAGGAAATCCAAAGCAAATTGTACGAAAATTAGCAAAACAATTCAAGTCACACTTTGATTATAAAACGACTTCATGAATTTCAGATGTAGTTTAAAATTAACCAGTGTATCCTGCATCGTCTCATTTATCCTTGGTTTAATCAAAGAGATGCCCTTTGATACTCATTGAAGTGTAAGATGTGTACTGAACATTTCCTAACCAGATTCATCACAAGTGATTTCGCTATAATTATATCTCACGAAAACGATAATGTTAGCAGCGAATGAAAATAGAAAATTCCTCCCCAAACCAGTTATACTCCGTGTTGGGGATGGAATATAAAAGATTTTGTCTATTATGAACTGTTAACCCAAAGCGAAACTGTTAATGCAGTGACGTATGGTTGTCAATTGCAATTGTTGCACAATGTTTGCAGAAAATAGCACTTATATGATAATCCAACACCACAAATTGCGTAAGTCACTTACCAAATGATTACCACAATAAATATAAAACATTTGTCTTATCTTCCTTACACACCAGACTTTGTTCCATCTGAGAGTCATCTTTTCAAATCATTACAACATTATTTATAAATTTACATTTTATTTATTGTGAAGTGGTTAAAAATTATAGTGAGTGTTTCTTTGGTCCGAAACCTGAAAAACTTTACGCCTGAGCGATCAACAATTTCCCAGACAGATGGGATTATGTTATCAGTAATGAGGGGAATATTATCTTCATGAAATATATGAGTTAAGACCAAAGAAGGATTAGTGTCTTTCACATCATGAAATGTGCCCGGAATTTGAAATCTGATAGGTGTCGTTCGTTCTTTTTATTCTGAAGTCTCAATGAATAATAAATCATTTATCCCCCAAACTACTTATTCTCTCAGAAAAAACAAATATTTGTATACCTAGATATGCATCTGTAGCCATACAAACCTACATATATATATGTGTGCGTGTGTGTGTGGGGGGGGGGTAGGTTTCTATCTTCTGCTATAGGCTCGGGCAGTTTAAAGACTTGACCAGATTTGCTTTGAAGGAATGTCAGTATATGTATGTGTGTCTCATCACCGCTTGACAACCGATGCTGGTGTGTTTACGTTTCACGTAACTTAGCGGTGCAGCAAAAGAGACCGCGAGAATAAGTACTAGGCTTACAAAGAATAAGACCTGGGATCGATTTCTTCGACTAAAATCTCTTCAAGACTGAAAATAGCATAAGTAAAGAATAAAAGAAAAGTATATATATATATATATATATATATATATATATATATATATGGGAGAATATACAAAAAATAACAACAGACGAGGACAGGTGGTGTAAATAACAAAAGTATATATTAGTATGACGCTCGGGAATACGGAAAGTCTTTGACGTTTCGAGCTACGCTCTTCAACAGAAAGAATACGGAGACAAGGAGAAAAACACGGAGAAAAAAAATTGAATAGTGTTCAGTCAACGGTCAATATATATTTGTGTGCGTGTGTGTGTGTGCGTGTGTGTGCATGTGTGCATATATGTATGTGTAAGTGTGTGTGTGTGTGTGTGTAAACGAGTGAGTGAACAAATGAAAGAAATCGGCACTCAACAAATTTAGTAGAAGTTTCCTGTATTATTATTTAAAATAGCTTGGTTCGGCTCTGAGCGACTTAAAATTTCACGGGCCACTAACAGAAAGCATTTTCACATAGGCTTAGATTACCGAATGGAGAACACAGTAAGTTTAAGGCCATCACCATCTTATCCAGCCACGCGATCCAAGAAATTCTCCTTTCTACTAAAATTAATGTCATTGAATCGCCGACCTTATCTCTGTCAACACCATGTGACCTACCTTGACCAGTTGAATCTCCTGTTACAATAATAAGATGGGTTTCTATTAGAAACCCACTAATATTCATGTCACAGTGAGCCGAATCAAAGCCTTAAATAACACGGGGCACGCACACACATACAGACACACACATACACACACATACACACACATACACACACACATACACACACACATACACATATAGGTATATATATTGTATATTTACTGACTCAAATTTCGATGTCTAACATAGTTGTTGATATTGCTGTTATTTGTAATTGCGGCTAACAAGTAGTTTATTGCAATATCATTTTAGGACAGTTAAGGTTAATATTTAAATTAGGAACGCAAAGTAAAAGCTATACAGATACCTTTATAGCTCCGTTTGGTTCCTTCTGTCGCTAGTACCTACATACGACATACATCACACCCAGAACGTGCACCGCTTCTTAGAGAATCACTGTTCTATATTGTAACATTCATTTCAAATACATACGAGCAAATATGCGTATGAAAATTATTGCAAGCATTAGCACAAGATCAGATGCTGGTAAGGAACTGTCGACCACGTGACCACATCGGCTACAGAACTTGATTGACTGGTCTGCACTTGATTCATATCTGAATACAAATACACACTGGCAGACACACCCATACCTGTACTACCATTAATACGAGTTCTTGTGGAACTTTATTCCCCTACCTAATGGATATGCCAGGTTCATTCAATTAACTTAAACCTATTTTAATGAGTAAATTTATGGGCCATTTCCCTTTGAGAGTTGCATCAATAAACACCTAACCATGATAGCACAAGTTCATACTTTATTTCTTATTTCCTTGAGTTATTAAAATGAAAGCTGAGGAATGTCATATATTTACAATTTGATCCGAGCCATCTGAAAATTAAATAAAGCAACCGGACTTTAAACTCACCCATATTTTCCGCTGCTCACTCATGCACATGAAGTTCATTCACAAAGGCACTAACTATAAAATAAATAGATAAAAAGAAATAAATAGAATCCACACAACACACGTACAATGATGTCCGTGGAGACACATACACACAAACACACACACACAGACACACACACACACACACACTCTCTCTCTCTCTCTCTCTCTCTCTCATACTTACAGAGTCCACACCATGTCATACAAGTGTGCACGCGCACACAAGCAGGCAAAATACGCACACACCAGTGCACACGTACATGCGCTGAACCCCTCCCCTCCACATACACATACACCACACACACTCTTTCATTTTCTTTATCTCACATACATTCTCACTGAGGTGCCTATAAGTATAAAATATACAAACTAGGAAGCAAAGAGACCTTGAGAAAAGAGGACACATCATTGATGATGTTGCGAATGGCGGGGACACTATTCTCACGAACCTAGTGATTGTTGATTGACCAAGCAATTAAACAACAGACTATATAATTAAAGTTACCTTCTCGAGTCATGTCGACTTATAAGGACCGATTTCCCGGTTTCATCGCGTATATATTCAACGCTTGGACGGGACGTCGGTCCGTTGCAGGGTTACTCATTTTTTTGCCGGCTGAGTGAACCGGAGCAACGTAAAATGAAGTGTTTTGCTCAATTAAACAACACGTCTCCCGCTTTAGGAATCGAAACCCCAATCTTATGATCATGAGTGCGACACTTTAACCACTAAGCCATGTGCCTCCACAGATTAGACAATTGGTTAATGAATAACTAATTGACTAAAAGTGCAAGTGATTAAACAGAACCACTGCGTGCTTTTAATGTAAGCATAAGGATCCTTTCAAGATAGAACAAATCTACTTTAACGCCCGATTTTATATCAAAGATCTTTCAAACCAAACACAAACCGAAACTGCTATACCTTCTTCCTTCTTTCAGCCTATGTCATGATAAGTGGGTTTTTTTTTTATTATTATACGTGGTTGCTCTCTGTCATAAGGGAAACCTCGTCCACTGCTCACTCCCACTTGCTCTGCCTTCCCTTTCTTCCAGTTAGTAATCCGTTGTCTATACCCTACCTATGATTCTCACTCCCTCTCTTATATATGAGAATTATATTTGATGCAACTAACTAACACAGTATCAATGCTTGTCTCTATACTTATTTTATATTCGACCCTTTATTATTATGACACTTAATGTATTTTCTTTAAAATGATCCGCATTTTTACATCTCTTATCACTTAGAGATACAATCATTATTTTAACTCTTGAGCATGCAGAGGACAAGTTAAGAGCAACTAACTGTTAGCAGCCCTAAAATTCCTCGCTTTTTCCTACCTCTGGCTTGGTCATTTACTTGTATCATTACTCTCGCCAATGTTTCTGTTGCCACATAATCTCTTCACAGTACATTTAACACCCGAGCTATACTTCCCTTCACTTCAATAATACCCCTTCACTTCACCTCACTTTCCCTCTGCCCACTGCATATACTTAATTCTATAGCTCTCGCTACTACCTCTCCTCTTCGTCTCTCGATGTAAACTTTAGGCCCAATATATATATATATATATATATATATATATATATATATATATATATATATATATATATATAAAATCTTCTATCATACAGTTGCTCTTCACCTCCTGAAGCGTAAGTCGGGACAGCGCCGCATGATGGTGCTATCCATATATATGACAGCTGATATTTACTTTGCTTTCATGCATACCCATAATATTGACTCAGTAGTGCACCTGTTTCTCTAATATCCATTTTCATATAAACCAGTCATTGGAAAAAGTTTTAAAGATAATGATTATATCATGGAAATTGTATACGCAACTTTACATCTAAATTCATATATTAGGCTATCGTTGTCTTTCTACTTATATAAATAAAACAAAAGATTGCTCATAGAGTAAACACTTCCCATCTTTTCTGTTTTCTTTCATTTAATATATATACTCTATGACCAAACTAACGGCAGATTCCAAAGAAATGAAGCAAGGACTGTTATGAGTCCGCCTCAATTTTCCATCAAATGGCAAAACAAACGAAGTTCTAAATACTGTTTAAATCTTGTGCAATATAAATTTTATATAGCATGTTAGACAGGCAGACAAACAGACAGATAGATAGATATGCAAATATGTGTGTGGTGGTGTTTTGTGTATGTATGTATCTATGTCATTAACGATGCTATGTAGCATTTTATACAAATATTGAATTATTATTTTAGTGATATGTTTATGTTTATGCCAACTGCATAAATGTCACTTAAACGAGATAACGGATTTTGGATTTGGAAATGAAAATATGTTTCTGTAATTTTTTATGACATCGCTGCAATTGTATCAGAATATTGTTGCCAATTTGCCCAAACCATAAATTACTATAAGCTAAATAATTATATACTCTGATATATGTTCACGAATTAGGCAAATTAAATTCAAATAATTGTGCAATTTATAAACTTACTAACTATGCACGAAATTCTGTGACACTATTTTCATATGCCTAATTGATCTAGAATTCAGAAGACAGTAAAATTGCACATTACACATGAGAGATAAGATAGATCATAAAATAGCATTTGGGTAATGACATTTAGAAAAATTTGATCGTGTACTTTCGCTACTAAATTAAAATTCATCTAGATGTGATGCATATTATATATAAGCACTAGGGAGAAAAGGAGCAGTACAGAGTTTTAGATGCACCACTACAGTTTTTACTTTACATTACTAATCTAAATATTAAGTTAAATTTCTTTTAATATATTACTATAAAATACTTCTTAGCTTCAATAACAGCGACATTGGATAGCTTACTGCGCTCGCAACGTTTCATCAAACATGAAGGTCGAAGCTTCAGTAAAGGGTTTTTTCAACCCGAAGAACAAGAACTGGTATCAGCTTGGGATCAAACAACAAGTAGAAAGGTGGCTTCAGATGGTGCAACATGATGGCCTCCACTTTGCATGCTAAGGTGTTTTTCTTGTGACTTCACGAATAGAGTAAATACATTCTCAAAATCTTTTCACGCAAATCAATAATTAAAAGGCATAATTAATGAAAACACAGTCTACTACTAATGACACGTTGTGTAACAGGTGCTAGTCTACTTTCCTTTGACAATGTCATTCATAATAATTGGGCTGTATGATGCTAATCATTTCTTAATGTTTTTTTACTTCGGTGCTAGAAGACGAAATCAAATGAAAAATTATATAAGCACATTACTGAAAATGGAAATTCTACACGTTTTCAATTTAAGAATTTACCGGCTTTCTTACCAGAATTCAATGACAAATGGTAGAGAAGTTTTAGGTGAAAGTAATACACTATCAGCAATTTCGGAAAATAGTGTTGGGTTACAGTGAAAGCGAAGAAAGAAGATCTAACTCTGAACTGGGCTTGTGATAGCAGACGTTTGTGAATGAATATTTGTTTATTGGGTGATTACATTTGCAGAATCACTTGAGAAACTGAAAATATGTAATATTTTACTCAGGCGTGTGAGCCTTGGCAAAGTGAGGAGCAAATATAGTAACCTCTAAAATCTGAGGAAACCAATAATGATCCGAGTTAAAAATAGTGATCCAAACAAAAAGAAATAATAATAATAAATCAGAAGAGCAGTTGTGTGTGTGAGAAGTGTGCTTAGAAGGAGTGCGCTGATAAAACATGCGATTCATGTATGTGTGGAGGGGGGTCGTTTCCCTTTGAACGGCACATTGAGAAATTAATTTTTTGTAACTAAACACTTTCAAACTTCGGACACTGGTAGAATGTGTCATATAAAACATATTTTACTCTTAGTGTTTGTTGCTGAAAAAAGTTTTTTTTTAAAGTTATTTCGTGTTAAAGAAGTCGTATTTCGGTAATTTCAACCAATCAATGACGTGTATTCAGCTCAATAAAATTACTGCCGTTGTTTGTCAAGAACAACTATCGGCGGTGTATATTTCGTTTGTCACTGTTATTTATGACACTGTTCGTGCGTTTGTACTGGTTTTAGTTTTGGGGTTTTACGATTAGGATTAGGGTACGGGATTTAGAGTTAGAGTTAGGGTTAGGGTTTTAGGGTCAGGGTTAGGGTTTTAGGGTTAGTGATAAGTTTAGGGTGTTAAATTTAGGGTTAAGGTTTTAGGATTAGGGTTAGGGTTTGGGTTTTAGGATTAGGGTTAGGGTGAGTAGGAGGAAAAGAAAAGAGCGTGCGAGAGTTCCAGAAAAGGATGAAGGAGATAGAGATGAAGGAGACAAGAAACTGGTTCGATACACCAGCAGTACCAACAATAGAAGGTAACGGGGAAGCAGAAACATCATTGCAACACGTAGTGGAGGGCATAGACGTTGAAGATTTTTTAGTGCACCAATAGAAGGAAGAGGAATGACTCCCTCGGACAGCCTAGTTTCGTCACTGAAACAAACGAACGTAAAATAGAGAAATAATAAGTGGCATATGGTCACATATGTCAAAAGTACTGCAATCGAACGGAAGATAACAAAATTTAAATCTGTCAGAATAGTTAAGTTGCCACCAGGGAAATTCAGAGCACATCAAAGGAATAATAATAGATAAAGAAAGATATAATAAACTAAAGGAACTGTTCGGAAGTTGTATAGACCCTTTAGGTGTTGATATACAATTTGACGAATAACCATCAGTCGTGGAATACGAAGATCTGAAACCCTTGATGAACTGTTATATGTAAAATGATACGTATGTAAAATTTATTAAAAAGGAAGAAAATAGACTTTTAAAAAAATGCTATGCTAAACGTAAAAAAGGAAGAGAAAGAAAAACTTATATGATTTAACTCTTAAATGGTACTGCTTGAGAATGAGACTCAATGCAGCCATTTTCATCATCATTTGTTAGTGTGAACTGTTGCGTCTTTGTGTGTTGCTTTGCAACGATTTATGTGGCTGTGCTATCCCTCGGCGTTTTGAGGAGAGACGTCTGAGTCTGTGAAGAAAAATAAGTTCTATTCGGACCTGAGTGGATCGGAGGTATCGTCTTTGGAATTATCGTCATCCGAGGAGGAGCTGGTGAAAGCTATAGAAAAAATGGACAAGTGCCTAAAGGTGAAAAGTTTTGCGGAGGTGACGTAGGTCTCACAGAAGGAGGTAAGTCTTGAAAACTTGAAAACTTTTGAAAAAATGTTGGAAAAGAAGGTGGCGATGTGAAGCTGTCACCACCACAAGAAGTTCTAAAAAACATGGTAGAAAGAAATATAATATATAACGTTTCTTCAATTAAGGAAAAGAAGAATGGAAAATGAGCCTACAGATAAAATAGAAAAGGCTTTGTGGCCAATCTGGCAAGATATAACATATCTTGCCACAGGAAGCCGTTACGGCACTATTGATGTGTACTTTAAAGATAAAGAAAAGGCAAAAGAGCACTCCGTTAACGCAATGAAGAGAGAAAGAGCTAGCAGATCCATATAGACTGGAATTTAAAAGTTTTGTTGTTAACCGAAAAAAGTAAAACTCGTAACCCTCTCAGCTAAGTGAACATACGTAAAAACTTTTTCGTTTTACTACGTTGTAAAAAAGAAAATAAACGGTTTCATCTCGGAGTGAGGCTGACATGGCCGTTTCATTTTCATTGTAATTATACTCATGTTCATTTATTTCTCATGTGTTTTTTTTCCCTCATGTCTATGTATGTCCACTCTGTGTTTGGGCCTTGTGCCTCGAATAAAATTCATTTCATCATCATCTGGCTTGTTGGATTATTTGCTTCTGAAGGATTTACTGTGTTACGGTTGTTGGATTATTGTATTGAATCGTAGTGGTGAGTGTGTTTGTTTTTACGGATTGTTTTCTCCTGTCGAAGAACTGTTCGTTGCTTTTTGAAGCAAACTTGTTTTAATTCGCCTCTGCGGGGGAATTATTGTTACCATTTATGCGGCTTTAAGCCAATTCTGTGAGACGTAAGCCCCAAATTTTTCTGTGGGGCATAAGCCCAAAGTTGTCTGTGTGCAGCGTTTAGCCGAAACATTGTGAATCGTCTATGGATTCACCACAGTTGGATATGCCTGTGTTTGTAACAGGCGAAGAAAAGTCACCCGCGGGGTCGCCGGAGAAGTTGAACTTCGCGGAAGTAACTATCAAAAAAGAAAAAAGCAATAAACACTGAGAATATGGAAAAATTTATATCCATGCTCAAGAGGTGGGGGGAGCGGAAATACAAGTGGCTCCTCCTACAGAAACGATGGAACAAGTAAATAAAAGAAAAATAATTTACAAAACATATAACGTGGAGAAGAAGGGGCTATACAAAACAAAAGAAAAAATAGTTGTAAAGTGCCTGAGACCAACATGGTCCGACATAATATACATAAACAGAGGCAAACCGTTCGGGACGGTAGAAGTGAGATTTAAATCTGAAGGGATAGCCAGGCTGCACTCGTCTGAGACATTGAGGAAGTGGTTCTTCTTCCCATTTATTTGGGAAGAAGGATATCGAAAATTAAAATCAACAACATTCCTCCAGAAGTAGATACTGCCTGGCTAGTGGCAGCGATTATTATAGGCCTGGAGGCTAAGATAATGATTCTTCAGGCATCCGTAATAGAAGCAAACTGGAAGGGACAGAGCATAAACATGCTGATTCATGCAGAGGTCCCAATTTTAGAAGAAGAAGAAAAGGAAACAACAACAACTGAAGAATCACCTACGGTAGTAGAAAAATTAATAAGAAAAGCGAAAAGGAAAAAGATCTGAGCTATATGGCCATTAAGACCAGTAATAATAGACTAAAAAATCGTTTGTCAAACGGGTGGAAATCAAAAGATTTTCTTGTATATAGAATAGGCCGGAAGGATTATGGACGGATAAAGTCCGAATTCTTTCATGATGTTGGCCCTCTGAGGATCTACTATTCCCCATATATCTTTGAGTGCCTACGTAAAAGCATCCCACTAGCCCGTGAGAAAGAGGAGGAGGGAGAAATTACAGTAGCCTCGAACCACTGATGGTGAAGTAAGTCATGTCTTGCATTCGTGTTGGTCGTATAAATGTACGTGACCTGAATTCAAGCTAGGATGTTGGTAGTTGATCCTTTTTATCGCAGAAGATACATAACTTCCTGCGAGTTCATGCTCCATCTCTCCTCTCTTCTCCATTTCACCCGTAAATGGGGAAGAAAACAAATACAAAAACAGGTAGAAACAGCGACAATGATTCGTAATTCAACAAAACTATGTTCACCCTCACGGGGAGACCTTCAATAAATATATAACAACAAACGACTTACTCCAATCAGACTCACAAGTGATTTAACCATAAATTTCTACCAACACGAACTGTTGGCAACCCTATTTAATAGAAATGACTCAGTCCACTTTTAGTGGCCGGGGTCCTTCTACAACATCTATACATACATACATATATATATATATATATATATTACAAATTAAAAGGGTAAAGGTTTATCAATTTATTAATTTATTAATAAATCAACAATTAATAATTTTTACCAAGCCCTTCGGTATGTAAGAACCATTATCGGTGGAGAACTTATTTAAAAGTTCATATACATTTATAAGCATAATTAAGGGATCAGCAAATATTTGCTTCACCACATACCGAAGTTCAGAAATAGCAGCTAAAAAAGCTGAGATTCCAACAGATAGCATTACCTGTAACTCATAAAGGCAAAAACAAGAAGAAAAAAAACAATGAAAACTAACCATTCCGAAATGATGAAATTATTAACTGTTGATTTATTAATAAATTAATAAATTGATAAACCTTTACCCTTTTAATTTGGAATAATTATTCACTCCCTGTTAGTAAACGCAGATTCTCTGCGGTATTGCTTGTGACGCACATGGTAATTTCTTGAGGGAAGGATAGTGGACTGGCTGGCCGAGATAGATTCGGTTATGCTTTCAGGTTTGTGTCGATGTAGAATGTTCACTCGTTCATGCATGCACAGTTTGCTAGCATGGTCGAATTTACTACTGGAATATCGTATTGATGAAGGAAATTGAGTATTTATCACTCATAATCCAGGAACGCGTCTGCGATTAATTTCGGAATGGTTAGTTTTCATTGTTTTTTTCTTCTTGTTTTTGCCTTTGTGAGTTACAGGTAATGCTATATGTTGGAGTCTCAGCTTTTTTAGCAGCTATTTCTGAACTTCGGTATGTGGTGAAGCAAATATTTGCTGATCCCTTAATTATGTTTATATATATATATATATATATATATATATATATATATATAGAGAGAGAGAGAGAGAGAGAGAGATACATACATACATACATACATATATATATATATATATATATATATATATATATATATATATATATATATATATATATATATATATAAACAAATTTATTCTACAGTTTAAACTTTTGTCTTCACTTACAGATTGAAGATCTTACTCAGGCCGAAGCATATTCGCTTCCTCTCAATGATGACAAACCAACTTTTGTGACATAATCTCAATTAAAAATTGTACTTGAGGTGAACAATGGAGATTTGTGAAGATTGTAATATCTCACACGTGTTGGAAGTGTTTGTTCAGTTTAGTAATTTGTTGTTCAAAAATAAAATAATTATAATGCTGCAGATGCATTTTGTGGAGATGCGTTTTCCGCTCAAAGGAACTGCTTTAATTATGCTCTCATTTACTCATTGTGAGATGTCTTTTGTGGAGTACTTGCATATCTCTGAAGAGAACGTAAGGCTATTTTACGATTAACTGCTACCAAGAACAGACGTACAGTACAGTGTGGCTAAAAGTATATTATATTAGAATGTATTATAGCGCACATCATTACGAAACTATATGCAACCTTGTGTCGCTGCTATCCTGGTTGTGATTACCAGGCAATTAGATGAGGGAACATGTAGAACAACATACAAAATAACTAGCGCACTTTCCGAATTTCTATGGCACTGACATAAACTTTTATTAAACATCGATAAAATAATTAACAATCAATGTCAATATAATCGATAGTACCCTGGCAAAATTATCTGTTCTTGTGTTTATGATTACATCCCTTGGAAACCTGTACCGTGTAACCGAAAATTTAACCAGTGGCTTTTGTTCTGATTTCATTTGATATACCATAAGTTGATGCTTGTCTCCAAGAAGTTTTGTATTACCTTAGAAATGTCAAATATTTTCAGGACTTAATTTTTTATAGTTCAGCAATGGGGAAAATATATGAATTTCCCCAGTCTAAGAGGAAATCTAAAATGTAATGGGTACTACTTCTCCTTCCTTGTTCTTGTCCTAAAAATCTATCACCTATTTTCAGATACCTTATTCTTCATTTATTCTTTTTTCAGGAAATTCCATTTTCATGAAATATATTTTGTCTATATTTTATTTTTAGATTTGAAAAATTATAAATATTTAGTTGCTCCCTTCAAATATCTTTGTTTATTCTTCCTGCATAAGAAAACATTCTCCCGCTCAATATGCCATGGGGTTAGATCTAGAGTAAGATATTTTATTAAGAGTATTTATTGATTTTATTCCTTTTAGTTTCCTTTTATTACTTTCATTTATCAGATCATTTATGTGATACGTTTGCTTCGATTCCTGATCCCATCTGTAATAGTTGAATTTAGTTTGGATTTCAAACTTTCTTGTCCAAATTACTGAATAGCATTTCAAGAAATTCATTTTTAGTTGCCTAAAATAATATTCATGTAACAAACTCACATAGTGATGTTGGTTGAGCCCAGTTAGAAAACTGTGCAACATTTGTTCCAGACAATTGCGCTTCAAGTTCAAATTCAATCGAGGTAGACAAAGTCTTTCATCTCTTTATGGGTTGAATCGACAAGGAAGCATTCGCATTGCAACTCCAATAATCCTTTCAGTATCAATCTGCATTATTGAAAAAGAAAGTAAAAAAACGCAGTTTTCTTTCTTAAGAATGCTATTTTATTGACATTTACAGCCAATATGTTCAACAACTTCAGCTTCACTAAAAGTTTGTTCCCCTTTCTGCTACATTTATTATATATATTCATCTCCATATTTATTTCCTTTGCAATTCTTCAAATGACCTTTGGTTGTTTTCCCCTAAATTGAAGCAATTTGAGAGATTGTTTTTTCGGTTCCTTTACTCGTTGTGAGGAAAACATTTCCCACCATGGATATCTTCTTTGCTATACAATAGTCAAATCTATATATTTCAACCCAAATATTATAGTAGATTATTGGTATAGCAATTCTCTTTGTTTTTACAGTTTTTGAATCACAAAGTGTCAAACTTCTATTTCGTACTTTATTGTTTAAGCAGAGAAAACGCATTTGTCTGGTACATTGTCATATTCATAATATTCAAACTTTCCTGGAATTGTTTCCCTTGATTTGTTGATTTTAATTCGAAGTATTCCTTTAATTGCAATTATTTTATGTTTTGTTTATGTTCGAGTTCTTTAATACTTTCACATGTACTCACTTACATGCACACACACACACTTACAACACACACACATATCTATGTATGTACGCGTGTATCTATCTATATCTATATATAGTAATATTGATTCAATCAAAAGATTGAATGTGGTACTTAAAATGTTTGTGGCACCAGAATTTGTTAGGGTAAAATCCAAAAGCAAAATCAATAGATTTGGTGAATTAAATTTGAAGAAAAGCAACAAAATTGTATTAGGTCATAGCAGTACGTACGTTTCGTACAAGCTTCATTTATTTATGTAGTCAAAACACCACATAAGATGTGCAATGAAATTGTACTCCTCAGCTGCATAATGGAAATTCATTTCAGAAAGCCGTTTTGTAAATGTGTGTAAATACATGAGTAGGAGATTAAGAGAATAACATCTTGACTGGGCTGATAATCAACAGTCTAGTATTTACACACATTTACAAAACGGCTTTCTGAAATGAACTTCCATTATGCAGCTGAGGAGTACAATTTCATTGCACATCTTATGTGGTGTTCTCACTACATAAATAAATGAAGCTTGTACGAAACGTACGTACTGCTATGACCTAATACATTTTTGTTGCTTTTCTTCAAATATATCTATCTATCTATCTATATATATATATATATATATATATATATATATATATATATATATATATATATATATATATATAATAGCAGTCAAAGAACTACTGATTCCAAACTACAAATTTTCTCTAAAGTGGATGGCGATATTTATGGCACACATAGAACAAAAAACCGGAGGGAAAAGCGTAAACAAAGAAGATTGGAATAGTGAAATTTCCATTCACTTAACCATGAAACGATTCGTATCCAATTAACTAAAGGCTTGGTTTGTTTACGCTTTTCCCTCCGGTTTTTTGTTCTATGTGTGCCATAAATATCGCCATCCACTTTAGAGAAAATTTGTAGTTTGGAATCAGTAGTTCTTTGACTGCTATTTCTAAATTTTCAGTATGTTGGAGAAGCAACTCAATTGCTAATCCCTGTATATTTATAATGATAAATAGTCTTACCGATAAAGGTTTTTTTCATACTGAACTACTTGGCAGAATTGTTAATTATTAATTCTATTATTAATTGACGATTCTCTGCCCTTATTCTTGTATATTTTATATTTGATATCTCTAAGTTAGATGACTAAACCGTAACCAGTTCGACACGGAACTTTTTTTCATACGGGACTATTTGTGACGCACATGGAATAGATTTCTTTGGGGTGAGGTGCCTGAACTCGCTAGCCGATGAATTCGTAAGTGCCTTTCTTATCGTTGATTTTTGGTGTCGCATGGCCAAAGATTACCGTGAATTTTTTTAGAGACACTTTCAAATTTATCAGAATATTGAGGCTGAAGATTGGAATAGTGAAATTTCCATTCACTTAACCATGAAACGATTCGTATCCAATTAACTAAAGGCTTGGTTTGTTTACGCTTTTCCCTCCGGTTTTTTGTTCTATGTGTGCCATAAATATCGCCATCCACTTTAGAGAAAATTTGTAGTTTGGAATCAGTAGTTCTTTGACTGCTATTTCTAAATTTTCAGTATGTTGGAGAAGCAACTCAATTGCTAATCCCTGTATATTTATAATGATAAATAGTCTTACCGATAAAGGTTTTTTTCATACTGAACTACTTGGCAGAATTGTTAATTATTAATTCTATTATTAATTGACGATTCTCTGCCCTTATTCTTGTATATATATATATATATATATATATATATATATATGGACACAAATGTATATACATACATATATATATGTATGTGGTTACATATATTATAGATAGATAGATAGATAGATAGATAGATAGATAGATAGATAGATAGATAGATAGATAGATAGACAGACAGATAGATAGATAATTGAAGGATTATTAATGTAAATATTTTGTGTAGTATTCTTGTAATTAGAGAAGACTGGTGCTTTCATATGTTTGAGGTAAACATGATCATTTCGTGACGACCTTTGGTTGATCTTTTCAGTAAATCCTCTTTATTTCCATTACTTTATCTAGTTTTACTTATGTACGTAATGCTAGTTGATAATATTATAATTAAAACTTTTTGCTATAATAACAAGAGTATAGAAACTTATTACTTTATTTCTAACATCATGTTCGCCTATTAAGTTAATGTTTTTATAATATTTTCTGGCACCATTTTCTTTCAAAAGCTTGCACACTGTCTAATTCTTTAATTCCAGTCTATTTTCCTTGTCAGACTTATCAGTAATTTTGTTATGTCTATTAATTTATCTAACATAATATTTCTGATCTTTTTTTTTCTTATCTTCGAACTTCCTATCTCGAATGGAATTCTACGTAAATTTCTTTAAAGAATCATTGTAAATTATGTATCAATGTTCCAAATACCGTTTTACCATAACGTTGAATTCGATAAGACCGTCTGTACACAAATGATGGTTGTTTGTTCGATCTTAATGTTCTTTGCATGTAACTGAAATATTTGAATAGCAAGCAGAAAGAATAGACAAGAAGAAATCCCATGTTATAATATTTCATAATATTCAATTGCTTTCACAATTCTATCTGTAGTCTGGATCTGCACAACCGTATGCTATTTATGACGTGTCTATATGTCGCATTTATCCCTGAATAATTTCTTAAAAACCATACATACATGCATATATATGTATACACACACAACCACACACACTCACACACACACACACACACACACACACACACACACACACACACACACACACACACGAGTCTGTGTGCCTGCCTATATCATACGTTAAGTACGTGTGCAACATACGGCAGCTATGTTGGAGATAACATTCCGATTCAGTCATTGAACATCTTCAAATAATATAACAAAGAAGAAAAGACAACAACAACAAAAGCAACAACAACAATACCAACAACAACTGAATATTCGAATGTAACTATATACGATCATACGTTAATCCGCTCTGGTTGATCATCAGAAATCTATAAAACAGAACGAATGCCATAGTTGTGCAAACTCAAATCTAATTTTAAACATGTTTACGAAGTCTAGTACACAAGATATCGAAATCGAATGTAATGTACAAACAACACGTCATTTAATATTCAGTCATGTAGAATTAGAATCAAAGAATGCTAATATTGTTTTAAGAGATATTATCCTCGGGTTGCTAAAATCTTAATAGAAATAATTTTTGATCAACATTTTAAAGGTGAAATTACATTGCAAAACTGTAAATCTTTATACTATAACAATGTATCAGTTATAACTCGTTATAAAAATACGGTGTTTTTTAAAGGAATTAAAAAAATGCTCAATTATTTTTAAAAACCGCAATAATCATTCTCTCCATTTCAGTGGAATATGTGCGGCTAAACATAACGTATTTTTTAGCGTATCAAGCTTTCCTAAAATTGCTGGTGAATTAAAGAACCTTCATGCTTGGACTTTTAAGAAGTTTAGAATCGTAGACCTGCAAATGCTTGAAACTGTGTTAAATGTATGTAGTCATTATCTACAAATAATGAATAGGAATATTTTCTTCACTGCCAAGCTGAGATAGTATAGATGCAGGGGGTTACCAAACCACAAATAGTTTTGAGAGTTGAATCATGTAGGTATACATGTGTGTTTGTCTGGGTATAAATGTAAGTGTGCAAATGTGTGCGCTTGCACCTCTGAATATATATATATATGTGTGTGTGTGCGTGTGTGTGTGTGTGTGTTTTGGGTGTGTGTCGGGGGGGGGGGGGGGGTGCGTGTGTGTAACCAGAAACATTCTCTGTGGGACAAGCCCGTTCTTGTCAGGTATCCACTGCTAGAAGCTACTTGATGCTACTCTTAAGCATCAGTCTGCCGACTAGCGTCCTCCGCTGAAGTCGTTATGCCACATGATGCATCTTGTTTTGCTGTGCTTCTCCCCTGTTCGTCGATTTTTCTGATGGCTGAAACGAAGGAACAGCGTGCTTCCGTGAAATTCCTTTTTCTGCTGTGATAACGGCGGTCGAAACAGTTCTAATGCTACAAACAGCTTTCAAGGACGCTGCTTTCAGTAAAATACAAATTAACTAGGGGTTTTCACGCTTCAGGAATGGTCACTTGTCGCTTGAAGAACAACCTCGTTGGGAGCAACCGTCAGAATGCACGAATAAAAACATTACAAAATTGCATGAACTGATCTTGTTGATATGACTTGTGTGTCCTGGAACTCCTGGCAAAGAATTTTGAGCGAGGGATTGCGATTGAAAAGAGTTGCACCAAAATTTGTACCTCACCTTCTCACAGAAGATCAAAAGCAATCATGACTGAATGCGTAATCCCATTTGCCCACTCACCCTATTCACCCGATCTTGCTCTGTGATTTTTTTTTAAACCTTGAATGAAAAAAATTATTAAAGGAAAACGTTTTGCAAGTGTGGAAGAGACGAAGAGGCCTTAAGAGACATCCCTTCACAGAGTTCCAGGTCCGCATCGAAGAGTAGATAACGTGTCTGGGCCGATACATTCATTCAAATGGAAAATAGTCTGAAAGCGATACAAGTGTTAACAGGTTTTTAAGTGAATAAAATAATATTGCAATTTATTTTGGGTACATCCTCGTATATATATATATATGTATAAATTTAGATAAAAGAACCAAAGTTCATGAACTCATCCATGAAAATCCGCAGTCACATATAAAAAAAAAAAGTAAATGCACGATAAATACATATAATAAAATACAAAGTAAAAATCATTAAATAATGATAATAAAACGACTACACGTATTTCATAATATTGTTTAACATTTTTCTATCTTAATATAATAAGAATTTTTATATATATTGATTTGTTATTTATTGTTGGTTGATATACACATTCCTTTTATTGTTATTATTGGTGTATTTTGACCTGAAGATTAGCTATATTTTTGAATGGAATTGATTTTCGATCGATTTAATCCATTTGAATATATTTTATTTTCTATTGGAAAAAGTGGAAGTGGATTGGTAGCACAATTAGAAAAAACACACCAAATGTAGCGAAAAGTGTTTTACAGTGGAATCCGGATAGATTTAGAAAGAGGGATAGGCTTAAGAACTCTTGGCGTAGATCAACACAAAAGGAACTAGAGAAAGGGGGACATTCACGACAGAGTATAAGTACAGAAGCGAAAAATTATGTAACATGGAATTCAGTTATAAGTGGCCTATACTCCACGTTGGAGGGTTAAAGGCATAAAAAAATAATGATTTTCAATTTGTATTTTATTATACTTATTTATCGTGCATTTACTTTTTTTTCTATATGTGACTGTGGATTTTCATAGATGAGTTCATGAACTGTGTTTCTTTTCTCTAAAATTATATATTTATATATTTTATACTGTGAAACTTAATTTAATTTTAATTTTTTATAAAATGAATTTAATTGAGCATGGATCCCATTGGTAGAGAAGCCTTTATCCTGTTGGTCAAAAAATCATCAACAGCAGATATAATGCCATTATCACTGCGATACTGGTCTCCAGCCAAATGTTTTTACATGCTGGGTAACAGATGATAGTCAGGCGTGACCAAATCAGTTGTTCATCAAATTCAAAGCCACAGTCACACACAGCAGCCATTGAAACCAAGGACCTGTGTGCTGGCATAGTGTCCTAGTGAAACAAGACCACTTCTCAGTGTTCTTTGACGTTTTGGTATTAATAGTACTTTGTACCTGCCTGTGAGGGTGTGGCCTTTTTGAAGATAGTCAATAGATACAATGCCATAACCTTCCCTGCAGATGGTGAAACGACCTTGGTTTTCTTTGGAGTAGAGGAGGCGGAGCGTTTCAATTGCATCGCTTGTCTCTTTGTCTCTGGCTCAAATAGATGATCCCGGCATTCATCCTGAGTTAGGAAACGTGCAAAGAAACCAGCGAATGTCAGATTTTAACATGATGTGATAAGCCTGGTGCGCTTTTTATCAGGTGTCAGAAAGTGACACTAATCGAATGTTTTTGAGTATTTGAGCCTTTTTTCTGTACATAATAAAATCATAATGTCAAGAAGAATGGCTACATCTGAAGTATTCTTTGAACAGTCAGATGTCTGTTTACCTGGATACATGCAGTACAATTATTAAGGAGAGTTGAAATTAATGCATGCAAGATTTCACAGCTCTAGCATCACTAACTCATAATCAACCTGTGAACGTTTCAGCCCACCCTCGTATATATTTATATCTATATGTAGGTATACACACACACGTGCATATATATATATATATATATATATATATATATATGCACACACGTGTGTGTGTGTGTATGGGTATACCTACATATAGCTATAAATATATACGAGGAAAGGCTGAAAAGTTCATAGTCTGATTATGAGAGATGATAAGCTGTGAAATTTTGCATGCATTAATTTCAAGTCTCCTCATTAATAATTGTACTGCATCCTTCCAGGTAAACTGACATCTGACATATATATATATATATATATATATATATATATATATACACAATTTAGGGAATGGAGTAGATAAAATCCAAACTGCAAAACCTTTATAACTAGCGGAACCTCGAAAGTTGTAAATTATTCAAACGAGCGTTAGACTACAAGCTATTCTTCAGGCAAAGGATACTTCGACTATATGAAGTTTATATTGGCGTGAGAAGATGCATGTGTGTGTGTGTGTATATATATATATATATATATATATATACACACACACAAAAATGTATATATATATATATATATATATATATATATATATATATATATATATATATATATATATATATACATATCTTTACATACATGTATGTATGTATGTATGTATGTACGTATGTGGGTATGTAAGTACAGTTTGATTTTCAAGTTGCTTGCTTGAGTTTAGATATAAGATCCTTTACAAGAGGTCTTTAGGAAGTCCACATTTTCATTTTTAACTACTATGGCTGCAGTATAGAGAGGTTGATTAATCTAATCTATACTGATATTTATGTCTGGTTTCTGCACGTCGATGGTGGGTCCGTTTGCTTTTTAATGCATTTGTTATTTCAACATTTTGTTTCCCTGAATAAGTATTTCATCTTTTCAAACGAAAATACTTTATTGATTCCTTATATATTTCCATCTTGATATTGCTCATATTCAACATCTCCAGTCCCATTCTTTCATCTCGTAAGTCTTATATTCAATTATTCATATATATATTTTATCTAGTTCATGCTTGCATTTTAAAAATCGATAACCTGAAGGTACATTGGATATTAATATGACTGTTATACATTTTTGATATATTAGTTTCATTATATATAATTGCTTTATACTCTCGCTATTTAGTTTTAGTGTTCTTTTTTGCATATATTGTTTATTCCCTATGTGTATTCTCTGTACGTATTATTTATTCCAAGTCTTCTACATGTATATCTCGGTTCTTTCTGATTTGGGGTATATATTTTATTAAATTATTTAGTATGTCGAGTTCATATACGATATTGACATTGGCTTTTATACAGGTGATGGCAATAAAATGATAATCAGTAGGGATCAGTCAAGTAATCTCCAACAAAATGCGTAGACATGTAAAAACAAATTGACCACACTACTCGTCAAATGCGTATGGTTTTCTTCCTGAGCTGGAAATCTTTATTATTTAGCCTCAGCTCTTTGCATTTGATGGTGCATACACGCAGCCTGACGCTGTGAGCTTCGCAAAAATTTCCCTAGCTGTGATCATCTTTTGCCAGCTACACTTATGAAACATACCTCTTTTGAATGAATTACTTTCCTGGGCCATACGT
The DNA here is from genome assembly GCF_046866305.1 of Octopus bimaculoides. Classification (NCBI taxonomy): domain Eukaryota; kingdom Metazoa; phylum Mollusca; class Cephalopoda; order Octopoda; family Octopodidae; genus Octopus; species Octopus bimaculoides. Next base: position 53,000,673 of record NC_142932.1, on the reverse strand, counting down.
TGATGAAGACTGGATGTTCAGTTTCTGAAATATTGTAAAGATTTCATAGATTTCAGATTCCGCCGAGGTAGACTTTTTCCTTTCATCCTTTCGCGGTCGATACATTAATTAGTAGTGAAACTACCTTGTGCATTCAATAGAAAGGATTTTTATTATTATCTTCATATACAAACAACAGATTAGATTGCTGGAAAAGGAAAGAAAATGAATCCTAACATCGGCTTTATAACAAGTAACCTTAGATGCAAAGAACTCTCCTAAATAGCACTGTTGTCTCTAATAACACTTTTTTGGAGTTATACTAAACTGGGTTTTATGCCTATTTCCTCTATCCATCTGTTCAGATATTTAGAGATAGTTCCCAATGCACCTGTAACTACTGGAATACATTTTGCCCGCACTTTCCATAGTCTGTGTAATTCAATGGCTAGGTCCTGGTAATTTGCTATTTTTCTATACCTTTCATATTGATTTTTCCATCTTTTGAAACTGTAAAGCCAGTTATCTGGCACTTACTATTCTCTTTATCTACTACTTCCAAATCAGGGCTTCGAGTTTCTATTACTCTGCCAATCTGAATTTTAAATTCCCACATCTTGAATTTCTTAATTTCTAGTACTTTACTAGGTTCATTTTCATACCATTTATTAGTATGTTCAAATCTTAGCTTTCTACATACCTCCATGTGCATCGCTCTACTTAGGTTGTCATGTCTTTTCTTGAACTCTTTCTGTGTCCGCATGCTACATTAACTTATGGGATGAGTAACGCTTTCCTCTTTTGATTTGCATAACTTGCATTGGGAATTTAGTTGGTTTTTGGTTTTTGTCTATCTAGGCTTTTATCTAATTAGTTATTAATACTTGATCTTGTACATCTACCAACAAACTTTCTGTCTCCCTTTTCAGCTTTCCTTTCTGCTACCATTTGCTACAACTATCTTTGAGGAACTACCATGCAAAGCCTTCTCCTTCCAGTCAGATAATTTCTGATCTCTTTTCTAGCTTTTAACTTCGTTTGGGTTTTTGGTTTCCCTATGTCTTGCTGTGACTCTAGCAACTTTTAATAACCTTTCTTCACTATTACCTACACAGGAGTCTATATTTACTCTAGCTAACGCCACGCAGTCTTCTGCTGATATTAACCCTCTTCCCTTCCTTTCTAGGTAGGTCTAATCTTGCTTCTCCTGCCCTTGGGTGGTGTCCTTCAGTCATATCGAATTCCTTCCTAGTTCTTTTATCTAGCTTTGCTAATTCAGTTTTTATCAATCTACAATAGGCTGCTGATCATCATCATCATCATCATCATCATCATCATCATCATCATCATCATCATCATCATCATCACCATCATCATCATCATCACCATCATCATCACCACCACCACCACCACCACCACCATCATCATCATCATCATCATCATCATCATCATCATCATCATTATTATTATTATTATTTATGGTTTCTTTTCATCATAACTTAGTACTGGGCATCTTCCGGATGCCTAATGTAGCAAGGGCACTTTTGGTTTGTTATGCATGCTAAAATTATCACCACATTTATTCCATTTTAGATTGAGAATGCTTTCCGTAGTATATGGGCTATGCCCATCAAGGTTATCATTCTCAACGCACAAATTACTACTTTTATTACCGTAGTACTAAGCTTCTACATTTTTGTAATTTCAATTTGCTGGTTTTTATAGTAGGAAACCTTTGCGTATTCTTTTCTTGAGACATTTTCATCTTGTAGGACAGACATATCTATCAACAGATAAGTTCTTCTATTGTAGTCCTTGATCACAATGTCCGATCGATTGGAGTCAATTTTTCTGTCTGTATTGGGAAGTTCCAAAAGATGGTGACGCCCTTACCATTTACTAAATCCTCTGGATAATGCCTGTACCACTTATCATGGAATTTAATTTTGTAGTATTAACAAGCATTCCAGTGGATTACTGCTTTAGTTTGTCATGTCTTATGTGGTACTCCTTTTCGGCGAGGACCAGGCAGCCAGAAACAACATGATCATTTATCCGTGTGAATCTTCCACAAATTCTGTACGAGGGGTCAGATCCGTCTTTAAGGACGTTTGCATGTTAGTTTCTGGTAGGTAAGCTCTGATCTTACGTAGCAATAAGAAGACCTTCTGGTTCCCCTTTCAGACCTGTCCCTTGCAGCAAGTGGTGTGTTATATTTTGCTCAATATATGGCTTGGATAGAAGGTTAGAGTATTTTCCTTGCAGGAGTTTGCCTTTCCAATTGTCTTCGATATTATTCATGCATCGGTTATAGGTTTGTCACTATTTGGATCTCGATGGTCTTTCTGATTATTAATTTCTAAATCAGGAGAAGCAATGTTAGGTCTGTCAGTATTTAGGTGTCTTTGGTCATTCTTATTGTTAATTTGTAGGTCAATAGACTTCTTAAATTTCTTACTAAGCTTCATAACTGAAGCTTGCTTGGAATCTTCATGCTTAAATACAGTTCGTAAGAGCACATCACTTATTATATTAAAGTACGTTTCAAGGCTTATTATTAGAGATTTGAAGAATTGTTCGAGCTGTAGTCAGGCCTCTTTCACCTATTATTCTTGGGAGGTAAATCCTGTCTACATCTGATTTTGGATAGTGCATCATTCGGTACCTTGTAAGGATTTTACGGAACTTTCCATCCATATTTTGCATATCAGTGAAACTCCACTTAATAATACCGAAGCTACATGTAGTTACTGGTGTGGTCAAAGAATTGATCACATTAATTCTGTTAACAGCATCTAATTCTGAGTTTAAGACCATTCTTATCCTTCGATAGCAATCCTTGCAGATTTTCTCTTTCATTTTAGAGTGCTTGTTACCATTACCTTCATTGGTTCTCAGATATTTGTAGATTTCGGATTGGTCTAGGTTTCGAATAGCTGTGATAGTGCCAAATTCTATGTTTTCTGCCTTTATGAACTTCCTTGACTTGAAATACCCTTTGCACATTTATCAAGCCCGAATTCCATACCTAGATCAGAGCTGAATTCCTTGACAATATTCTGGAGCACTTCTAATTATTTGTCGTTTTTTTTTGGCAAGCAGTTTTAGATCATCCATATAGAGTAGATTATTAATTTTCTGGTCAAAGATCTTATACCCTCTCTTAGCATTACTCAATTGCGTGGATTATGTGAACAGAGCGAGACAGAATAGTAATGGTTATAATGAGTCACTTTGAAAGATACCACAGGCGATATTGATGTCAGGTGAGGTGGTATATCCTTGTGTATGGTTTAAAATGAGGGTGGTTCTCCATGAATTCATGATTACTTTTAAAATGTTGACTATTGTTGGAGCTATCTTCTAAATTTCCAAGGCCATGATGATCCATGCATGGGGGACATTATCAAAAGCCTTTTTGTAATCTATCCAAGCGGTGCTAAGGTTTCTGTGTTTGGATTTGCAATTTTCAATGACAATTTAATGAATCAGTAATTGGTTCTTACATCCATATGAACTCCTTTTACATCCCTTTTGTTCCATTGGGAATAACTTGCTGAGGTCCAAGAATTCATATGCTCTGTTCGCTACTATAGATGTTAACAGTTTATATATCCTGGTGAGGTATGTTATGGGTCGGTATTTTGAGGGGTTAGTAGTTTCTTCTGTTTTTGGTAAGAGATATGTAAGCCCTTCGGTAAGCCACTTTGGGGCTTTCGCAGGGTTGGGCTTGACTTCATTGAGTGCTACGGCTAAGTTGTGGTGAGTGCTCATTAAAGTGTTTAACCAAAAATTTGGAATCTTATCTATACCTGGGGATTTCCATTTCTTTGATTTGGCGAGCGCCGTTTTCACTTCTTCAGTTGTTATATTCTTGATATTTGAGGTAAGCATTGGTCACTTCTATGTCCCTGACTCAATGTACATTCTGATTAAACTCTTTTGGATTACTCCAAATGATTTTTTTTTAATCTTCAGTTTGCTGCTGAGGAGGAGGTGTTTTCACAATAATGTTAGTTTTCCCCAGTTCCCCGTAGAATTTTTTGTGTTCTTGAATAGTATGTTTTGTCTATGGATTGCTGAGCATTTTTGTATCTTGCCAGTCGTTTGATTTTTAATTGTAGATGTTGTTTGGGGATTTCAATCTGTGAATACTTTGTTTTCTTGTGAAGATCATGTTTAACAATTATTCTTATTAGTTTGTTAGGTTTATTAGTTTTTCCTTTTCCTGGCTTCTGGCTTCAAGTAGAAAAGTTATATCTGGTCTTAGTTGGATTATTTGCCAGTTAATTCTTTCCATCCATGTAGGTTGTTTGTGAACATTGCGCGTTTTCTTTTGTCTATCTCTAATTTTAATACGGCATTTCTGAGTTACAACATAGTAAAGCAGCTGAGTAATCAATCACTCCGAGGGCATTTTCTCTACTGTTCTCAAGGAGTTGTATCAGCTTTCCATGTGTTTTATCAACTTCTTTCATTACTTGTCTGTTCTTATGATATTAATAATTTTAGGAAGTGGGGAATTTTCATGGAAATGTTGATGTAGTTGTAATAGATATTATTCCAGTATTCCAAATAACAGTTCATTGCTGACGTGATCATTTACAGTGCTTTTAGTATCAACTGATGGTCCACCTTCATAAGGTTCTGTGTACCTAGTTTGCTGGTTTCAAATACTGATTTCAGGGCTTTTTGTCTCGGGTATAAGTGAGTGTGTGTTATACTGAGCTGACTTTTGACTTATCTGACTATTTTCTCAGTTTCGTTCAGTTAGTCTTTTATATTTTAGGATATCACATCTCACAGCTCCTAGTTTATTACTGTCCATGTACAGCCTGCTATGCTGGTTTTTGTACCTCTTGATATTGTAGATCTTTTTTTTGCGTGGTTGATGTTTCTGGGTTTAGTGTTGAATAATAATAAGCATGCATAACTTCGACATATTCCTACTTAGACCTCTTCTGTCTTGTATTTGTATCTCTTTGCGATAGGTTTGGTACTAGATCCTGAGTGTCTGCTTCGAAAATATCCCTAGCTTGATTTGCTACAGGTTCTTGAGGAGGTTGATCCTATTTTAAAAACTTTTCGAGCTCAGTGTTAGAGCCTAAGGTCACTGATGAACGCGTTTTTCGAACGACATGGTTTCTAGGGGGCATTTCCATGGTTGGTATCCAAGGCCGTGTTATAAGCGCACAGGGTTGTCTGGTCCCTTGGGTAAGGTTAAGAGGTCCCAGGCATCATCATTTTCTGGCGAGGAGGGGATTAATTTTGAGAAATTTTTAATTAGTTCATGATCTGCTGCTTAGAAGATGTCAAAAGCCAGGCCGTCTAGAATTCATGTACCATCGTAGAAAAAGGCAGATATTGAATTGAGAGCCAGAGACAGAGAGACAAAAGACAGAAGCATCATGCAGTCACCGAGCTATTTCCAGTAGCATGGCGATGTCATTGGCGGCGGCGGTGGCAGAAGTGGTAATGGAATTGTACATGTTCTGTCAGCAGGATATAAACGCTGTCGCATGTGTGCTTGTCTCCAGGCAAGTCAGTAGTAGTAGGAGGAGGAGGAGGGGGAACTTTTTAGGGGCACTCTTCTGTTGTGCGTTTAATAGTGTTGCAATAAAAGGTACGTTTACATATTCGATTAGCCAGGGAGAAAAGAAGGGCAAAATTAGCACCGAAAAGTGTAGTTATTAAAGCTTTTTTTAATTTTCTAATGATGGTCGTTTGTGTTTTCGGCTAGAGGGAACTATAGTGTTCTTGTACCGAAAGGATGTGATGTTTACATTTTCGAATACTGAAGAAAGGACAGGTATTCATATAAAGGTGTAGGTACTAAAGTTCAAAGTTTTGAACATGATCGTTTGTAAGTTCGGTCAGAGAAAATTGTAGATATGAAAGATTTTCAACTTGTTTCGAAGGAAATTTATAATATTCACAAGAAATTGTAAATATTTTCGACTTGTTTTGAAAGAAATTTTAAATACTAACATGAAATTATAGATATTCTAGTTTTCTGAGAGTTATTTTTCAGTTGTTCTGCTGGTTTGTTTTATTTGTTTTAGGTGTTTCTGTCTCTTCGGCTGTTGGCTGATGAGAGCAGCGAAAAACACGTCCAGCCGCTTAGGCTGCGAGTTGGTTATTATTACGCCTCCCCCTTTGGGAGTTCTACTTATTTATTTATCTATTTATTTATTATATCTTTCTCCGTTTTCTTCCTGTGTTTAGACGAACTTTCCTACCTTTTCGGACAAAACCTTTTGTAACCTTCGTCCTGTCTTTGTCCTTATATGCTTTTAATTGATATTAGCCTTTGTGGCCAATAAAACGAATTTATTATTATTATTATTATTATTATTATTATTATTATTATTATTATTATTATTATTATTATTATTATTATTATTATTATTCCTTCGTAAGAGAGTGTAGAAAAAATTGCACCGGGCTCTTTAATTATCTGTCAAGTTACAATAAGGACATCAAACAGATAATTCTTTCCTTAAGATGTGCGCTGTGCCCAGTAAGGCTGCTTTTTGAAAAACATCAATCTTGCCTCGGAAGTCTTGAAGTTTCAGTGGGATTGAGCCCAACGGTCCGATCACCACTGGTATCACTTTTACACTACTCTCTCGCATTACAGTCATGCCATTTCCACTTTCACATCGGGTTACTTGGTGATTTTTTCAACCTCTTTACTCACAACATTCATGTCATTTGGTATGGCTACATCAATGATCTGACAGTATTTGTCTCTCACTTATTCAATATGACAATATCTGGCCGGCGCTGTTCGATTGCATGATCTGTCTGAAAAATCATAGTCCCAAAGTACTTTTCTATCTTCCTGCATAACTTTATTTGGTACATGCTTGTACCAGTTCTCTGTTACTTCATATTGGTATTTACGACATAAGAGCCAATGAAGATACACACATTTTATCGTGGCAGTGTTTGTATTCTTTTCGTGCAAGGCCCTCACATCCACTTACCAAGTGGGTCACATTTAACTCACGCTTTCCACAGAGTATGCATTTCTGGGTGTCAGAAGTTTTATAGATGTTATACTTCACTGAATTGGTAGCGAGAGCGTGGTCTTGTACAACTATGACCAGGCTTTCGGTGGCACCCTTCAATCACCTCGCTGAAGCCATGTCCCCGATGCTTTATTATTCTTAACGTCTTGAGTATTCTTTTCAAACTGTTCATGCATTCTCAATTCTAGAGAGACTTCCTTTTTCTTCTCCTCAGCTCTTTGGTTAAACTCTTCCTTGCCCATCATTTCATTATCATTATCATTATTATTATTATCATCATTATTATTATTATTATTATTAATATTATTATTATTATTATTATTATTATTATTATTATTATTATTATTATTATTATTATTATTATTTCATTAATACTCACAGCTTATTTTGCTGGGTATGGTGGAAGGTGTCAGCTGTCCTCACCCTACATACCAATTCTTGCTGTTCCAAGCAATGTTGATTTTTGTAGGTGTTCTACCCTCCCACTTGCACCTATCTTTTTCGGCCATGCTGGTAGCTGAGTGTTGATACTTCCAAGTGCGCCAATTACTATTGGGACAACCTCTACTCTCATTGATCACACCTTCGTATTTCCCTCTTCAAATCGACATAGCTACTTATTTTTTCTTCTGTCTCATTCATCCTGTTGTCACTGCGACATGCTATGTCGATTATCATGCATGTTCTTTCTTTTTTATTCACCACAACAATATCCGGTTTCTGATGTCTGGTCAGGTGATCGCACTGAATCATTGTATCCCACAGGATTTTGCAATTCTCAGTCACAGTGACTCCATCTGGGGTTTGCTTATTCCACACGCTTACTCACTGTAGGCTGATTTCCACTATTCTTCTTCTTCTCTTCTTCTTCTTCTTCTTCTTCTTCTTCTTCTTCTTCTTCTTCTTCTTCTTCTTCTTCTTCTTCTTCTTCTTCTTCTTCTTACTATTACTATTATTATTATTGTTCAGTAGTTTTAGTTTTATAACGTGCTTTCACTTCACTACCGAGCGCAGCTCTGTGCGCCTTGGGTATGTGCTGTGGTTTGCTGTGGTGCTCTTATGTTTACTGTATTGAAAGTGTTTTGCGTAGAATGTGTGCAGTACCCAGTAGTGCAATTTTCTGTATGTTATATATATTTGTAAGTCCTGGTGTTTTTGTTATGTATTTGTCTGAATTATTATTATTATTATTATTATTATTATTATTATTATTATTATTATTATTATTATTATTATTTTATGTTTGCATTTGTACAAGTTGGATCCAAGTCTCACCCAGAGACCTCAAGAGACAACAAGTTAGAAGTTCATGTAGGTGTTATGCCTAGGGTACCATATATTTGGATTTGTACAGTTTTGTTCAAGTGAATGTTTAAGAAACCATAAGAAAATTATGTGTTTGCTTTAAAATTTGAGATCACATAGACAGTATTTTACGTAGGATATGGGCAGTTCCCATGAGCATATCTTTTGAACTTCAGCCATTTTGGGGTTTCCTGGTATCTGAGCTAGGTAGTAATCAGCCTGTTTCGCTGTCATTCCCAGGGCACCTATGACAATAGGTATTGTTTTCGTCTTTAGATTCCACATTTTGCTAATTTCTATTTCAAGATCTTTATATTTGCTCAGTTTTTGGTAGGTCTTGACAGATACGGTTATATCGATTGGGACAGTCATATCAATGAGCAGGCATGATTTTTGTCTGAAGTCTTTCAATATGATGTCTGGCCTATTTGCGTCTATTATTATCATTATTATTATTATTATTATTATTATTATTATTATTATTATTATTATTGCAAGAATGATAATTGCTAGAATTGAAACAGTTGTTGTTGCGCCATCGCTTTATTTTCATTACAACAAAAAAAAAAACCCACATAATTGTCAGCAGCACCTTACAGGTGTCTGCCGCTCGATAAGATAAACTATCACTCAAGTACAAGGACTATTTGATTTTACTATCCCATCTCTTAAACACATTGTGAGATTGACAGTATAAACTAATATTACTCTTTTTTACTAAACAAATATATAGTCCTACCGTATTTGCATATATAATTTTCACAAAATCATGACGTGATTTGTTTTGCGATTAAACAAAAGAATTTTCATAAACTTTAACAGTGCCATTTAAGGAAGACTTTATTTCTTATTTTTGATAATCTGAATATTATTTAATTCATAGGGAAGTTAATCCATTCTGATATTTTAAAATGAAAATATTAAAAATGAATTCAGATTATCTGACAATCTGAGATGATTTGGTGCTGCATACAATCGTTGTGATGAGTCTTTTTCTTTTTATTTACTACAAAAGATTGTCACAAGTATAGCAACATTTAAATCTGACAAAAGAAAAGCATCACATATATGGATGCATATAGATGCTTCAAATTCCTTTAGTCATTTAGGTTGAATTTTACAAAAAGAATAATTCTGTAAATTCTTATACTCTTTTATTTCTTTTAGTCATTTGACTGCGGCCCTGATGGAGCACTGCCTTAAGGTGTTTTAGTTGAACAAATCGACCCCTGGACTAATTCTTTATAAGCCTAGCACTTATTCTATCGGTCTCTTTACGGGAACGTAAGCACACGAATATCGATTATCAAGCGGTGATGGTGTTGATGGGGAAACAAATCCAGACACAATTACACAAACACCCATAAATATATACATACATATCTCTCTATCAATCTATCTATCTATCTATCTATCTATCTATCTATCTATCTATCCATTTATCTATCTATCCATCTATCTATCTCTCTCTCTCTCTCTCTCTATATATATATATATATATATATATATAATCTTTTACTCTTTTACGCCTTTAATTGTTTGTCATTTGACTGAGGCCATGCTGGAGCACCACCTTTAGTCGAGCAATTCGACGCCGGGACTTATTCTTTATAAGCCTAGTACTTATTCTAGCGGTCCCTTTTGCCGAACCGCTAAGTGACGGGGACATAAACACACCAGCATCGGTTGTCAAGCAATGCTGCGGGGACAAACACAGACACACAAACACACACACACACACACACACACACAGACATATATATATATATATATATATATATATATATATATATATATATATACATATATACATATATACGACGGGCTTCTTTCAGTTTCCGTCTACCAAATCCACTCACAAGGCTTTGGTTGGCCCGAGGCTCTAGTAGAAGACACTTGCCTAAGATGCCACGCAGTGGGACTGAACCCGGAACCATGTGGTTGGTAAGCAAGCTACTTACCACACAGACAAGGTATAAATGCTAATGTAATTTTATCATAAAACACAATTTAGTACCGCTTTCAGTCATTGAGACTTTTTCAACTCTAAGTTTGGAAAATAATAAAATTTCGGAAAAATTAATTGAAAAGATTTTTTAAAACAATATTTGCATAGTATTCATATTCAAGGAGCATTTTCCTTGTTTCTGTTTGTCTCTGTCTCTCTAGTTTACTATTGTGGGTTCGAGGTCGTTTTAATTTTTCCAAAATTTAATTGTTTTCCGTACTTAGATTTGAACAAGTCTCAATCATTGAAACCGGTACTAAAATGTGTTTTATGATAAAATTACTTTAGCATTTTCTGTCTTGACTTATTTCCTTATACATATCAACTTGTGTGTTCCTTTTCAACCTTCTACATATATATATATATATATATATATATATATATATATATATATATATATATATATATATATATTCAATACACGTAATATGTGAGTATATGCATATATACGTACATGTATGTACAAACCTACATCTACATGTATATATAGATGCATATCTAGGTACAGGACTTCACAAAAAAACGTGCACAAAATGAGAAACAGAACATAAGCAGAGCACAGAAAACACACAGGCCACATAGAGAACATTTCCTTCATCAGCTGCCACCATTCTAAAACTAAGCATTTCGAAGAGATAGGGCAGGACGCATTGTTAGAATGTCTCTTCCCGCGGAAACAAATTAAATTTGTAATGCGGAGGAATATGATGGCGAACAGAAAACACGACAGGAAAACGAAACAGTGAAATTAAACAAGAAAGGCTATAAGGCCAGACGTGAAAAATATATATATATATATACTGAACGCTGTGATATGACGAACTGAAAGGAAGAGAGACGAAGAAATTTCGTGCGAGCTTGGCAGTGGCCAAAGTCTGTAAGAATTACTTAGAACAGTTTTCAAGTGTAAAGGTGATCGTTTAAAACAATGTTTTAAAATCTTCTATCAAAATGTTACTAATATTTTGGGGGAAGATGGTTCTTTTCCTAAACCTTTTCAAACACACGGTGTGACACAGTGGGACTGAACCCAGAACCACGTGTTTGGGAAACAAGTTTCTTACCACATAGCCTTGCCTACGCCTCTTTGTTTAATATGCTGCCATATTCTATGACAATTATCCGGCTTTTTTATGTTTCTTCCATATTTTACTAATTTCACTTATTCGAATGCCACCATACTTTGACACTGCCTTCGACGTTTTTGCTTAAAACATTCGCGGACATCCGATCCCTTATTTCTGTTTGATACTTATTTTAGCGACGCTGTCTATCGAATCTACTGTTTTTAAGGGAAAGCTGACACAACGGTTAACACAAACTCGCTTGAGCATCAGCACGTGACATGCTGCATGAAATGTTTCGAAAATACCGGAATGTTATTAGCTCAATCAAAGATTCTATTACCAGGTGAAAAAGACAACGCAAACAGGGGAAACCAAGGAAGAAGGGAAAATACTTAGCTACAAGCAGTTTAATAGAGAAGTTTTTCTTTCCATTTATCAGTAAAAATATCCAAGGCAGTAGTTTTAGCACGGATTTCATGCGCTTAGCTTTTTCTGCGTTTGTTTCTCGTATGTTTTATTCCGGAATTTGTTGTACTTGGAATTCACTTAGATATTCCTTTGCCTGTTTTGTTACTGCGTATGATGCCTTCTTGTTTCCATGTTTTGAGACAAGTGTTAACATCCAGTCCTCAGAGTTTTTCAGGCTGGTGTCTGGGTTACTTGTGACAATCTTCATTGTTAATGCCAGTTGTAAAAGTCTACGGCCTCCCTCTTTTCTTGGCAGATAAAGACGGTCTATATCTGCATTAGGGTGGTGCATTCTGTGCATTGTCAACAGTTTTCGTATTTTTCTGTCAAGATTACATATTTTAGTAATTGACAGTTAATGAAATTAAAACTGTAAGTCACGACTGGTATGGCTAAAGCATTGATTGCTTCGATCCTGTTTCTTGCATTCAGCTCTGTTCTCAGTATTGCTCTCACCCTACGATAACATTCTCTTCTGATCCTTCCCCTCACTGAATGTTTGATTCCGTCCCCTTCAATTACTCCTAGGTATTTGCAGCTCTCCGCTCGTTCTAACTCCTTTATGACGTTCTGCTGGTGAAGGTTTACCTTACATGTTTCTGTCATTTTTCTTTTGATAAAGGTAGCTTTTGCAAGTTTATCGAGGTCAAATTGCATCCTGATCTCATCACTGAATTGTTTAACAGTCGCTAGTAAGCCCTGTAGTTGTTGGTCATTTTTTTGCAATGAGCTTTATATCATCCATGTAAGAGAGGTGACTTATATTTTTATCAAACATTTTATAACCGTACTGGGCATCATTGAGCAATTTTGAGAGAAGTATTTATGCTAGACAAAAGATTAGAGGTGATAGTGAGTCACCCTGGAATGTGCCACATGAAATTCTAACATCACCTGCATTTAGAGATTCATTGTCAATGTTCAAAGACAGTGTAGTTCTCCACGATCTCATGGTTACAGGGAAAACGTTTCGCAGAGTAGGAGCTATTTTATACATTTCCAGACATTTCTTCATCCAGCTATGTGGTACGCAATCAAAAGCATTTGCATAGTCTATTCAGGCTATTGACAAGTTATTGTGTCGCTTGTGACAATCTTCTAAGATCATCTTATTGATGAGTAGCTGATATTTACAACCATAAGATCCACGTTTACATCCTTTTCGCTCATTAGGGAATATGCCCACTTTCTATTAAGAAACTATAGGTATATTCATTCAGGGCAGATGTTAGCGTTTATACATTGTTGTTTAGCAGGTTATGGGTCGATAATTTTTTGGTTAATTTCTTTATTCCTTTTTTGGAAGTAGGAATGTTAAAACCATTAGCTATCCAAGAGGGAATCATACTAGGATGTTGCAAAACATCATTGTAAAGATTTGTTAGCAGTTCATGGCTCTCTGGGAAGGCATTCAATCAGACGTTAGGAATTCATACTTTGCTATGCGGGAAGCATTAGCACATATCTTTTGCTTGATGGTTTCTATGGTGGCATCAATGTCAAGTATAGTTTTCATATTATATTTTATCTTTAATTTTCGGGTTTTTGTAGGTTTGATAGTCTTGTTAGACTTAAGGTTTTTCAAACATTCTATATCAAACCTAAGTAGCTTAATATGGTGTTGAATACGTTCTTGCCAAGAAGGTTTTTTTGTGGGAATGTTGCCGTTTTCTAATCTTTTCACCACATAGAATCATTGAGATTTTCGCGGATGCATAGTACAGGTAGTTGAAATCTGTAATATCAACATCATTAGCTGAAATTATATCCTTAAGTACAAGGCGGGATTTTACAAATAATTGTCAAGTTTTGGTCAGAATTGCGAATAATTGGGAGAGTATCGCGTTCATTCATACTGGTTTCTTTAATTTTCAGCCATTCAAACATGATTTGAGTGTGACTTTCTTCATCTGCCTTAGTGTTTATGGTTGTTTCAGATAGTATTTCACTTTGCCTATCAGTTACATTAACTTTTTCAATCATTACAGCATTTTCATCAGCCCTGGGCTGGTCTATAATTATTTCCTCTGTAGTAACTTCTTTAGGTGCAGCATCGTTCTTTATATCGCTTACTGCTTGATTAATTTGGTCAATCTCTACTTCAGTTAGTAATTGTTTTATGTTTCTTCAGACGTTGGCATTATTATTATTATTATTATCATTCAGTAGCTTTATTTTTATAACGTGCTTTCACTCCACTACCGAGCGCAGCTCTGTGCGCCTTGGGTATGTGCTGTGGTTTGCTGTGGTGATCTTATGTTTACTGTATTGAAAGTGTTTTGCGTAGAATGTGTGCAGTACTCAGTAGTGCAATTTTCTGTATGTTATATATATTTGTAAGTCCTGGTATTTTTGTTATGTATTTGTCTGAATATTTTTTTTATTATACCTAAGGCACCTACTATGATAGGAATTGTTTCTGTTTTTAGATTCCACATTCGAGTTATCTCTATTTCCAGGTCTTTGTATTTTGAAAGTTTTTCCATTTCTTTTAGAGAAACGTTGTCATCTGCTGGTATTGATACATCAATTAGAAAGCATTTTTTTTCTTCATGATCTTTGACAACTATATCTGGTCTATTTGCCTTAATTTCTCTATCTGTGTGTATTGGCATATCCCAGAGTATGGTTGCTTTCTCGTTTTCTGTGACCTTTTCTGGCGTGTGTTTATACCATCTTTTTTCTGTTGTTATTCCATAGTGTTGGCATAGCTTCCAGTGTATATAGGTCCCAGCTCTGTCGTGTCTGTGAATATATTCCTTCTTAGCCAGGACTGGGCAGCCAGAGATAATATGATTTATTGTTTCTTGTCGATCTCCACATATTCTACAGTTACTTGTTATATTTCTTTTCATTATGTGGTTTTGATAATTTCTGGTGTGGAGGCTCTGGTCTTGTGCAGCAATTAAAAATCCTTCAGTCTCTGCATTGAGTCTTGAGCTTCTCAGCCATTGCTGGGACTTTTCTCTGTCTATTTCTTTCGCATTTAGTTTAGCCCAGTATTTACCATGTAGGGGCTTTTCTTGCCATCGTTTTATCATGGTCCGTTGCTGTTCTAGTTTTAGTTTGGATTTCATTTGTTTTATAGCTTTTGTTGTTTCTTCTTCGTATTTGTTAGGTAGATTGATTTCTTGTTTGTATTTGTCAGCTTCCTTAAATACTGAAAACAGTTTTTTGTTTTGCTCGTGTTTTGTGGCTATTTGTATTAGTTTCCCTTGCTACTGGAGTAGGTATTTTTGCAGTCCTATGGTGGTTATTTTATAATAGTTTTCTAGCTGTATAAGACCCCTGCCACCTTCTGTGCGTTGTATATATAGCCTTTCTATGTCAGATTTTGGGTGGTGCATCCTATATCCTGTCATTATTTTTCTTGTTTTCCTGTCTATTTTACATAGTTCGTTTAGTGTCCAGTTAAGGATGTTGTAGCTGTAGCTTATAACTGGGACAGCTAAAGTGTTGATACCCATTATCTTGTTTTTAGCATTGAGCTCTGTTTTTAGTATTGATCTAACTCGTCTATAGTACTCTTTCTTTATGTTTTTCTTTCATTTGTGTATGTTGTATCCTATCTAGTTCATTGACTCCTAAATACTTATATGGTTGGCTTTCGTCTAGTTGGCTTTATCTAGTGTTATATTGCTACTTTTAACTAATTTTCCTCTTTTCATGGTTGCTTTGGCACATTTTTCTAATCCGAATTTCATTTCTATTTCCTTGGTAAAGCCGTGTACTGTCTGTAGTAGTGTTTCTAGCTCTTTGTCGTTTTTTGCATATACTTTTAGGTCATCCATATATAGGTGGCTGACTGTTTTTCCATAGCATTTGTAACCGCATCCAGTTCTATTTAGCAATTCTGTTAAAGGTGTGAGTGCCAGGCAGAACAGGAGTGGAGAGAGCGTGTCTCCCTGGAATATTCCTCTTCTAATGGGGATGGCTTTCGTTTTCACAAGTCCCTCTTTTGTTTGGAGCTGTAGCACTGTCTGCCATTTGTTCATTGAGTGCTCTATGTATTTTATGATAATTGGTGCCACCTTGTTTATGGCTAGTGTTTCCAGGATCCACGTGTGGGGAACACTGTCGAAAGCCTTTTGGTAGCCCACCCAGGCCATACTGAGGCCTTTCTTCTTTCTGCGGCTGTCTTCAGTTATGGCTTTATTGATCAATAATTGATCTTTACAGCCGTATGAGCCCTTGCAGCATCCCTTCTGCTCTTCTGGAAACAGGTTGTTATTTTCCAGGTGTTTACTCAATCTCTGCGATATTATTATTATTATTATTATTATTAGTATTATTATTATTATTATTATTATTATTATTATTATTATTAGTATTATTATTATTGTTGTTGTTTTTGTTGTTGTTGTTGTTGTTGTTGTTTTTATTATTATTGTTATTATCATCATCATCATCATCATCATCATCATCATCATCATCATCATCATTATTATTATTATTATTATTATTATTATTATTATTATTATATGTTTGACTTTTGCTTTGTATTTGTACAAGTTGACTCCAAGTTTCACCCAGAGACCTCAAGAGAAAACAACTTAGAAGTTCATGTTGGTGTTTTGCCTAGGGTGTCATATATTTGGTTTGCACATAGTATTATTCAAGAGAATTTCTTTTATTCTTTTATGTGTTTCAACCAGTGGCTGTGGTCATGCTAGAGCACCACCATAAGAAAACATAAGAAGATTACGAGTTTACATTATTTACATTTGACGGATATTTGTCCTCGTCTTGTTTGTTGTTAACACATTTCGGCTGATATACCCTCCAGCCTTCATCGGGTGTCTTGAGGAATTTTCGAACTTGGGTTCTTATTCCTAAGGTATTTCTCGATGTTGTTGTAGTTATTATTATTATTATTATTATTATTATTATTATTATTATTATTATTATTATTATTATTATTATTATTATTCAGGCCAGTATTATTATTATTATTATTATTATTATTATTATTATTATTATTATTCAGGCCAATACTTGGAGTTAGTATTGCGAAATTTTGGAGTTAGAATTGCGAAATTTTGGGAGCGTTCATTCATACTGGTTTCTTTAATGTTCAGCCATTCAATCATTTGTTTTTTAGATCATGAAGTTCTGTTGGGTCAATTTCTGTGTGACTTTCGTCATCTATTTGATTTTCGTCTGCCTTAGTGTTTAATGTTGGTTCAGAGAGCTTTTCACTTTGCTTATCAGTTACATTAAATCTTTCAATCATGAATATTGCATTTTCATCAGACCTGGGTTTATCTATAATTATTTCCGCTGTAGTATCTCTTTTAGCTGCAACTTTGTTCTTTTTATCCCTTACTGATTGTTTAATTTGATCAATCTCTAATTTAGTTAGTAATTCCTTTTTCATAATGTGTCTTCTGACTTTGGCAAGTTTGTTACAGTCTATGTAGAGTCTTACTTTAAGGTGTACAAACCTACTTTAAGTAGTTTTGTACAGTATTAGATTTATTTGTAGGGAAATAAATGGCATGATAGAAGGCCTTAAGAACTTCTTTATTATCTCCTCTAGTCCATTTTCATTGTTTTTCAAGTGGTTATTTGATAACGAGCATGGCTGGCTATTGTTGGAAAATATTCGGGTTGTGGGGTACTTCCAGCTCCTGTGTTTCGGGAAGATTCGAACCAGTAGCTGATTTTTCGTATCCAACCTGGTTTATCATTCGAATATGCGGTCCTTGGTGATCCGGTTTGTATTTTGCTTTGTTATCATTGAGGCATAACGAGCTTCGACGTTGAAATTAGGGGACGGATCTGTCTACTTAGGGTTAAGTTTTTGAGACAACAGTGCCTCCGAGTTCTCTGAATGAAAAGATTGCTCGTAACGTAGCTTCTTAAGGCTAACAGATCTGTATTCATCTGTATTTTTTTGTTCCCTGATAGATTTATCTCCGGGCATATTTTTTGTGTTATTTTTAAACTTATGAACTGTCACTCTGTGTTAGTTCGAAAAACAAAATGTTGCTTTATTTTCTATTTGTTGCTTGTTTTTTTTGCTTCGTTTATGATGTTTTTCATATGCGTGTATGTGAGTCCTGTAAATGTCACGTAGTTGTGTAAACATTGGGATGTATGTGTAGTCCTATGGGTATTAAATTATATGTATCAGTGTGTACTTACGTGAAGCTGGGACGTTTTTTCTAAATTTGTCATGAAATATATATTAGTAGGGATTACATAATTAAAGGGAATGTCACACCAGACTACATCATCATTCTTAGAGATCCTATATTTATTAAAGTGGATTTTATCAGTCCTTCTATTACTTCACAAACTCTCCATTTGATTATTAATTACGGTCTCATTATCAATATTTATGTTATCATTAGAACAGGCTTCTTTCAACTCAATCACATCCTTACTATTATTATACATGGTAGATATTTGACTGTCTTTAGATTCTATTTTATTATTGTTATATATATTCTTCTTTATTTTAATGTGAATGTAACAGGAAATTCCAGTAGGTCTCTCTGCTCGACTAGATTAACTATTTTTATTCTTTTCCCTTCCATTTCCTTTACCGTGTCTAGTTAGCATTAGACCTACCGAATTAAGGACAGTAATTCCTGATTGTATCTTGCTTTAGATAGAGCAGTGTTATAGCAGAAGGAGCATGTGTTAAATATACCCCTATTAGCTGATAATTGCGTAATTCGCATCGAAATTCCTTTTACTACTGAATTTAATACATTGGGGGAAGATTAGATTTGTTCATATACCTCCGAGTAACTTCATCTGGTTTTCTACCGGGGTAATATAAACTAGAGTTTATAGCTAGAGATAGTATGTAAGAAGATACTGCGTTCGTACCACAATCGAAGATTTTTTCTGCATTCTTTCTACGACGTTTTTACTATTACTAGGTACAATGAATAAATCATCATCTCTATAAAGACCACCCTGAAGTCCAGGGATTTCACTAAGACATTTTAAGAGATATGCACCAACCAAATCAGTAACCTGGACGGAGTCACTCGAACCCGTAGGAATATTAAAATTATTATGGGTGTCACACCTCATTCATAACGTACCTTCAAATTCTATGATAATTTTCCTAGCTAGAAAAATAATGCCTATTTTGTCCCTGGTTATAAGAGAGAGAAGCTTTTGGCCAAAATCAGGAACTTATTTCGGAGAATAGGGAGATTGTAAATTAATGACTGTTGATATCAAACAATATAAGTGTTATGTTTGCTAGTACTGATATACAATGTGCTAAAAAATAGTTTAACCTTTATATTGGAAATCTATATTTTCGTTTGCAATAGGAGAGCGGTGTATTTGAAATTGATGTAATGTATTCATTGATCGATTAAATGCAGCCGCTTGAAACGGCCGTAATGCATGAATACCTGGACTTACTTGTTACTTATTTACGTTTTATTCACCTAACTACGAGCTGTACGGGCTATACTGAACTGGCTTTGTTCCTGAAATTAAGTACTTCACTCGTTTGAATCAAAATCATTATATATGTGTGTGTGTGTGTGTGTGTGTGTGTGTGTGTGTGTGTGCGTGCGTGTGTGTGTATGTGCGTGCGTTTGTGTGTGTGTTTGTGTGGTTGTGTGTGTGTATGTGTGTGTGTATTGTGTGTATAACTTGCGAGATTCCACACAGTTTCATTCACACGGTATAGTTTAGATTGGAGCCCTGATAGGGAACACTTTTTCAATATACATAGATCACGACATGAACAAGAATCCTCTTTGTTGCAAAAAGAACTTCTTAAATACAGTTAAACCTGCACTTATATTATATTTATAATAATCTATTTATATACGTAAAACATATCTATATGCATTGAGTGCCTATAAAAGAAATGTCAACCATCTCTCCTTCATGAAAAATTGATAGTCGCTAAATAAATTCTTTTACTTGCGATACATGGCCTTTTACCTTCAGAATGTTTTCATCGTCAAGCGGAAGATCTCACATTTTTACTGGAAATGTCGAGATGAATAAGAGATATTATTCAACAAACATGTTAGTAGTACATCCAACAATATTCTATGACGACATGACATTTATAGTAATGGAACATGTGTGTGTGCACCCACGCGCGTGTATAGACATGCGCATACACATAATTCATATATATATATATATATATATTTATTTATTTAGATAGATAGATAGATAGATACGTACATACATACATAGATTCTCTGTGTGCGCGCGCCTGCGTGTATAGACACACACATATATATATTTATATATATATATATATATATATATATATATATATATATATATATATATATATATATATATATATATATATATATATATATATATAGACAGATAGATAGATAGATGGATAGATGGATAGATAGATAGATAGATAGATAGATAGATAGATAGATAGATAGATAGATAGATAGATAGATAGATAGATAGATAGATACTTTCTGTATGTGCGTGTGTGTGTGAATGAGTGCTTGCCACATTAAAATATGCTATGTTTTGTATCAGAACATGATGTTTTTTTTTCTAATGGTCCGCTGGCTTACATTGATGGTATACTCAAAATTATAAAGGAGTCTCATCCTTAGATGCAATAACAATAATGATGTAGGTGATCATGTAGATAAAAGAACAACTGTAGCAGTAATTCCATGAGGCAGGAGTAGGAGATGGGGAGGAGGTGGTGGAGTACTGGATGAGATGGAGCAGGTGGAGGAAAACTTGCGGAAAAACGGAAAGCAGAGTTTGATTGAAAGGAGAATGATTAAGTAATGCAAGAGTAATTTATTTTGTACTGCCATACTTCCGTCAATGTTATTTTATGGCAAAGTAAAAACACAAATTAATTTGAATAAATTCAAACGATCAAATGAAGAGGTTAGTTAATCAAAAAGTTACAGGAAAATTATGCAAAAAGACGTTTATCGCATTAAAAAAAACTTCTTAGACTTCATTATCAAAGCATAGATTAACTGTGATTAGAAAAATGTAGAACAACAAGAGAGATGAGAAACATTTCATTTGAGAATGAAAAGAGATTTCTTATAAAATAACAAAAAAATAAATGGGGAAAAAAATAAACAGAGATGACTACTGAATGGAAATTTCTAGTAAGGTGATCACTGCAACATTTATTGGGTAAACAAAGAAATTTTAATTAATCAAAATTATGCCGCTAGTGACATGAAGAATCTCTTTGTACTTTAGTAATTTTAGTTTAAAAAAGGACGAGATGATAATCTCGAAATCATTTGTAATTATGATTTATTAAATATAGAAATGTTATGTTCTCGAAATTTATGTATTAGCTTAATATAAGTTTGATTAAGTTTTCTGCAGTGCAGAAGAGAGGTTTTAATAAAAGCCCAACACATTCTGGACAATGAAATGCTTGCTTTGCATTCTATTTCGACAGTCGTTAACTTTAGACTTTACCTTATCAAGCATAGATGATATAACGGTTGGAAATATTAGTCTCATATTCTCCAAGTTTATGTAAAAATTAAAGTGGTGAAAAGTGTATTGCAGTATTGTTGGTATTATAGGAAAGCGAGCAGGACTAAAGTTTGCAGCGAGATTGGACTCTTTTAAACGAACACAAAAGTATGAAAATGTGTCACATTGCTTACTCGTTGAAAAAAATAAACCTTCACTTCCGAAAGAGGATCAATGAGACAAAAGCTACATTCTTTTTCAGTTCTGTCATTGCGATTCGTCAAAACTGTTTATATACAGCTATATTAATCTGAAGAAAAGTACGTGTGTGTGTGTGTGTGTGTGTGTGTGTGTGTGTGTGTGTGTGTGTGTACTTGTGTGTCTGTGTACTTGTTTGTGTTGTGTGTGTGTACTTCTCTCTGTGTGTGCATGTGTGCTTACGTATGTATACATAAATGATGCATGTCTATATATATATGTGTGCATGTATGTATATTTGTAGGCAGGCAGGCAGGCAGGCAGTCAGACAGGCATGTTTTTATTTACAGGAAGAGAATAAAAAAGAAAAATAGATAGATAGTCCGGTCGATAAATGCTCAGACAGATTAACATTTATATGATTTATGTTGTTTCATATGTAACGTGATTCATACCCTATACACTGCCTTCAAGCTGCGCGCTAGATTAGACACATTGTATTATCGCTTTTATTTCTCTTATATCTACTTTCGAATTTTGTCGATATTGCTTTTTGGTCTTTGACGTGGAAAACATAAATATCAGTAGTATATTTAATCAATTATAAAACGCTCCTAAACAAATTTCATTCCATGTATCGCTAAGAAGAGGAAATAATTATTTAATATTAGATGAGAACGGATATAACTAAATATGTCTAGATTAACATAGACGAATAACGTTTTGGTAGTCACATGTTCCTTGATATTTCAATTCATCGTAACCATTGAAATTATATACTATACATAGTTCCTGTTTGACTGGTGTAATTATTATATGTTTATGTAAAGGAATGCTGCATTTTCAATATTTTGCATTGTTATTATCTCTGAAATATGAAGATCCAGATATCCAGATTCTAAATAGCAGAAATAATGCTAAGTACAATTTCCATATAATATATGATATTTGGTAAAGTTGTTTTCTCCCGTTTATTAATTCTACCATCAAAAATATAGTTTCGTAAATGCTTCTTGGAATATGCAACGCTAAAATGACACTCGCTTGTTAAATAAACGATACTACTTGAATACGTTTAATGTTATACGTTTCAAACACTTGGCACAACTGTCTTTGATCATCAAATAACATTTCTGTCGGCACGCTGCTTATTTACTCCTTTGCCAAAGCCAATATTTCAAACTATAGCAACTATTCCAGAATAATGATTACCCTCAAAATAAAACTGTAGAACACTATCTGTCGTCTGTATATTCCAATATAATTTTGCTCAAGTTACAAACGTCCACTCCGGTATAGCGGTATAGTTAGTTAGACAAGTAAAGACACGACTATCTATCGCCAACTACCCGACTGACACTCCTAGACTACTTACGTCACAGTATTTGTAACGACTAATATGTACCATTATGCAGGAGTGTTCCATTATTATTATTATCTCCATAACATCTTCCCTTATAATTTTTTTCCTTTGAGAGTGTACTGTGTAATTTTTCTTAATAACAATAATTTTTACATTGACCCACCTCCATTTTTGATTGTTTTTTATCTTCTTAATACAGTGACAAATTTGATAATTTTTCGTTTGGCATCCATTTCCAGGAACTCCGTACATTTTCTTTTTCTTTCGCTTTTGCGTCTGGGTTCAATTATTTGTAGTGGCGTTGGTAGTTGAAAAGTATCATCTATCAATTCCATTGGTTCATCCATTCCCTTGGATTCTCTCTCAACGAATCTTTGTTTAGTTGGTTCATGTGTCCCTTGTATACCCCTTTTCTTCATTTTACTACGAATAGCATTTTTCTACACGTTTGGTAATTACACCATCTTCCTAGCTTGGTTGGCTTTTCTTATATGCCTGAATACCTTTTCACCAATTTTGAAATATCGTGCTGTATTATCCATTGCAATTTTTCTTTTCTGACCAGGTAGTAATTTGTGGAAAACTTATATTATTTTCCTCGCAAAAATCAACTCCGCTGGTGTCATATCTGCAGGTGTGTCTGGATTTGTTTTCGCAGGGTATACCCTTAAGAATTGTTGTAAAGCTACCTCATTCGTAACTTCTTTATTGGACTTTCTTCGGGATCTCTTCAACGTATCGACATTGCGTTCTGTTTGTCCGTTAGATCTGGAATGGGATGGCACCGTAGTTAGATGTTCTACAGCGAAAATCTCACAAAACGTTTTAATCTCAAAAGACATATTGCGTTCCATTGCCAGACATTATCGCGTCTGGGACATCAAATCTCACTAACAGCTCATGCAGAAAATGTGTCCCAGTTGAGGAGGTGGGCTGTTTACACCTACAAATTTCTGGTCATTTAGAGACACTATCTACTATCACTAGTATGAACCGTTTAAGGGATTAGCGAAATCGATGTGTTGTCACGACCACGGAACATCTATTCTTCCCCAAATTTAAATAAGCCATGGATAATAAGAGTGAGCATTCTTCTACTCGGATTTTTAAATATGCCTCCGAGAGGTCTAATTTTGGGAAGAATTTCCATCCATTCAATTTTTCGAACATATCCTCAGAACTCGGCAATAGGTAGTTATGTAAGATTAAGCAATCTTTCAACCCAGTTGAAAAATCTGCACAAACTCTTAACTTATAATTCTTCTTTTCTGAATGGTCCGCCTTCTCGATTATTCCTAGGTTTTCACGTCTTTCAAGTTCCTTAATTATCTGTTTCAATGCCGCGAATGGTACATTCCGTTTTGGCTTAAATACAGGTGTTGCACTTTGTTTTACTACAATTTTTGTCTGTTTTCGTGCAGCAAACCACTTCATCCTAGAAAACATCTGGAAATAAATGTTATATTTTTCGTTTCAATCCCTCAGCTCCATTCAAACCTTCGACTGACCCGACAATATTCTCATACAAAATATTTATGGACGTATTCCACAATTTGAACAGATCTATCCACTCAGTGCCGAATAGATTAACTTAATCTTTTAACACATATACGTTTGGCGTTCTCATTTGGTCACGAAATGTCACATTACACACTAATTCACCTACAACAAACAAACTTATCCCCGTAACACCGTGTGTTGCTTTTGTAGATTTACTTAATTTTGGCTTACCGATATACTTCCAACTTTCTTCATTCACAATGTTAATATCACTTCCAGTATCTAACTGCATTTTTACTCTTATATTTTCAATTTTCACATTTATGAATTTCCTCTCTGTCACATTATCATTTTCTGTCGACGACATCTTGTTTTCTCTTTTTTCTTTCTTCCAACGCTTTGTTATCTTGGTTTTACAGTGCGCTTTTACGTGTCCAATTTTTCCACAGCGGAAACATTCCGCTTTCGTAAATGTGCAGCTTTCTCTCAGATGTAGACCTCCGCATGCGTTTGTTTCCTGATTCTAATCCTGTTTGTACTGTATTTTAGTACACACTTAATTTTTATTCTGCCTGTTTCGCACTTGGTTCGTTTAGGAGAAATCTCTGTGTTCAATTTTCTCTGTGTCGTGTTTTACATTTACTATTCTTTCACACTCTTCTGACACTTGTTGTAAGGTTTCAGCTTGGTTTGGTTCCAGCTTAGTGAGAATCCTTGTTCTTCTGCGTCTTTTTCTGCAGTTAGTCTCTTCGTAAATATCAGGCACTTGAACATATCTTGCGTTAATCCATCCAGTTTGAGTTTTTCACATTCTCTGCTAACTCTACTAGCATATGTGATGTAGTCCCCCTCGTTGTTCTTTTGTAGGTTTAAACATTTCCAGCTTGTATTGAATAACGTGTTTTTTCTCCATAAAAATTTTAAACAATATATCTATTTTATTTTCAATGTTTATGTCAGAAGGTTTCTTCGGAAGTACGCAATAGCACTCCTGCTGCCAGTTTTCTTAGGATTAGACGTATTTTCATATTGTCGTACCAATATTTCCATTCTTTATTGAGGATCTATTCGTATCATCTGTAGTACGCCTGGTTCATACTTATATTCCGATATTGAGGTTACAACATAATCTGGCGAGAACATCTTTTCAGCATTTGTTTTGACAACTTACTATTCATTAATTTCAGCATTTGTTGCTGCTGTAATATTAATTGTTCTTGCTGTTGTTGTCCTTGCAGTTGTTGATGCTGCTGTTTTTGCAACTCGAGCAAGCCGGCCAAAACTTCTTTCATGATTTTACGTTTTTGTATACCGTAAAATTCGCACAATAAACGTTTGAGTTTCATAACTCCTTGTGTTTGTTTAATCCGCGTGAGATTGTTAATTCATCGTGAGTTTGTTAGTTCCTCGACTCATCTATTGTAATCCAATGTCGAAGTGCTATAATGTCCTTCTCCGGTATAGCAGTATAGTTAGTTAGATAAGTAAAGACACGACTATGTATTGCCGACTACCCGACTGACATTCCGCGACTCCCTACGTCACAGTATTTGTAACGACTAATGTCACGTGGGAGGTGTGTTACATTATTATTATTATCCCCATGGCATCATCCATTAAGGTCATTCAATTAGAAGTTTAGAGATTCGTATTTTAACAGCATCTGTAAGAAATGTGTGGTTCAGAACCATCATACTAAGGCGAAATTGAAGGTTGTCAAACTACGAGCCCAAATGCATGATGGGTCGTATCACATGAATCTCGCCTGCCCAATCATAACGATAATAATTTTGTTCTGGCTTGCTTTGGGATAATGTTCTAACTAGTTTCTTCAATTATTTCATGAATTATACGGAATTATTTTGTTTACTTAAACTTAATTGTAATTAAGTAAATGATACCTGCGGAAAGAAAATAGACCCAATCAAGGAGCCAATTTAATCAGGAAACCATTTTGGAGTAGCTGGATCTGCTGGAAAAAACAGTCAATTTTCAATCTACCCCTCACCCTTAATTAAAGAAAAACATATTGGTCAATGTAGCTTCTAATAAAAAACAGAAATAAGGGAATACATCTCTTACCATTGGTGTTTCCAAGCATGGCTGACTTGGAGATATATCAATACATACTCGTGAATAATTTTACTGGAGAATGTCAATGGCGAATTTCACAGCACTACGTGAAAATAGAGATTTAATTTGCCATGAATAAGAGCACATAAACTGTCACAAGTCTCACTTTTTTCAAATCACTTTCTTCTATATTTTATACTTTCCAACCGGTCTAATTCACAACGTGAAAAGTTCATTCGTCCCTTGTGTTTTATATTCTTACCACTTAATTTTTCGATCTGTCTCTTCTCTCTAAAAAATCGTTAAATGCGTAAAAGTTCAGTATAGAGTAGCCAAGAACTTTTTCAGCCATCTAATGCAAGTAATGTTATTTTAACTTATAACAACTTATTCAAAAAGTACCCAAAATGTAGAAACGTTCGCTCAATATATTGTGCGCTCTACTTTAATATCGCAGATTTCACTGGATTACACATATTTCATTAAATTGCCAACGTTATGCCTAAATCAGAAACTACTATTATTATTGTTATGTTGTTTTTTTTCTTCTTTCTTCTAATTTTCTTCCATTTCTCGCCGAGTCTTTTCCGTACACCTAGGGCAGAGAAACTCGTTGTATGCATTCCCAGTTTACACACGCAAATTCACAGGTAAAACATGTATTTAAGAAAAAAAAATTCATGAATGAATGTTGTTTTCAGTGATAATGCTCTTCTCAGTACATGAGTCGTTCCAGTTAACACGATTTTTTGCACTTCCTGTAGGGATGGTAAGCCTGGTATCATTTACAAATAGGTTTCAGTACCTTTTTTTATCATTCCTAGAGACCCTACAATCACTGGTATGGTAGTCACCTTATTATTATTATTATTATTATTATTATTATTATTATTATTATTATTATTATTATTATTATTATTATTATCATTCTTATTATTATTAGGCTTTGTGCCTATAGTAGAATGGGTTATTATTATCATTATTATAGACGTCACTCAGTATACAATATCGTTAGGTTGTTGACTGAAGATATTGTGTCACAAGCTTCACAGACGGACAGTACTTTACGCAATGTGCGTTCATTTCCAAGTAACGCCGACTTTTGCAATAGATCTAGATTGTAGGGTTTTTCTAAAGTTTTCTGATGATATTTCAGATTGGGTGTTATTGAACCCAATGCTCCGTTGACAACAGAGATAAAATTTGTTTGACTCCTGTAGGTGCCACATCCCAGCGATCTCATGTCTCAGGTCTCCATATTCATCAATCTTTTCTCTTATTTTCATGATGATATGTTTATCTGACACTGCTACGTCAATTATTAGGCACTCTTGTTTGTCCCACCTAAAGGTGCTATGTTACCATGCCTATCAAGTAGTCAGTCCCAGAGGATTTTTGCCTTCCCCATTTCGCCCATTACTTTTTCCGGTGTATGTTGGTACGAAGCACCCGTAACATCATGTTCATACTTACGGCATAGTAGCCAGTTAGAATTTGGGGGCTACCTTGTTGTGTCTAGGCTTGTACTTTTTCTACACAAGATTTTCACAGGCACTAACAATGTGAGTCACGCTTTCGACTCTCTTCCCATACATTCTGCAGAGGTCCGTTGCACTTGTGTGGTATATATTCTTTTTCACTGAGTTGGTATTTAATGCCTGGTCCTGGGCAGCGATGATTAGGCTTTCAGTATTCTTTTTTAGGTCGACCTTGTTAAGCCACCTCCCTGGTGCTTCCTAGTCTTTTAATTTGTTGACTTCATGGTTGAACTGACCATGTAATTTCAATCGGAGTAGGGTTTCTTCGCTGTCGCTGGCTGTTCATGATCGGAATTCATGAGCACTCTCAAGTCCATTTTTATAAAATCCTTCTGAATTAACAGCATACTGTAGCAGGTCTTGTTTGCTGTTTACTAAATATTCTACCATGATTCTTCCACTGTTGATGCACTCCTTTACCGCTCTTCATGTAGAGCCTGTGTATATTCGCCTTAGGGCACCATACACTGTCATTGTCTTTCGAGTTGTGCGATCAAGTTGGTTAATCTCCGCTTGTGTTCATTTAAGGATAAGTGAACTATAGCAGACTAGAGCAACGGCTCATATGTTGATGGCAGTCACAAGGTTCCTTAAGTTGAGTTTTGAATTCAAGAGAAGTTTAAGTCGCTCGAAATATGCAGTGATGACCTTATCTTTCATTTCTTTATGCAAGTTATTATCCAGCTCCAAGATCTGAAGGTACTTGTACCCATCATCATCCGGATCTTCCATTCTCTCCCCGTTTGGCAATCCTATGTCCCTACAATTCACTCTTTTTCCCCGCTTGAACGTAAGCACCGCACACTTTGAAATACCGAATTCCCTCCCTTGAATGTAAACAGCTTATTTTGATTGTAAAATTTGTTCCTCTTCTCAAATCCTCGTATTCTTTGAGCTTTCGCTTGGACTCTTTGTTGCAGTGTTTCTTTTGTTGAAAGAAGTTCTTCTCTTGGTGAGAATCTATGTTTCCTTTTCATCTTTCTTCCTTTTCTGGTTTTTACATTGTTTCCACAGATTTGTTCATTTAATATTGATATTTCATCTCTCATTATTTCAATCTCTTTTTCAATTTTACTTTTCCAATTTGGAATTCTTCCCAGGTTTGTATTTCTTTGTTTTTTCACAGGCATACAACAGGTTTGAATTGTCTTACCAGCTGCATATATAATTTCATTTAATTCAGTGAGATCTGGATTTAGTTCGTGTATAATTTCCTTTGTTACATAGTTTACAATTTTAATTTGTTTTCTATTTTGGATTGTATTTGAGAGCTTTTGAAGTGGCGTGGCTTACTCAGCTTATTCAGGATTTTCTGCTTCAGATCTATTATAGACTCTCTTATGTTTTTAGTAAATGTGTTGTCTTCAAATATTGTTTCTTTACCACTTTCTTCGATATCTTTATCAAGCTCATTACAATTTATTTCTTCAGATGTTTGCGTGTTCTGGTCACATGACAATTTTTCAATTGAGACTCGTGGAGAGTTTCTCTCTTCGTCTGGTTCTTCATTTCTTTTCTGTCTTATATTTAAGTAATTTTCCTCTGCGTGCTTGATCGCGGTTATTTCACTACATGTGAGTCTTTTATTTCTGAAGATGTCCCTTCTACCATTTGCTAACTTGTTGTCTTGATTTTGTGTTCTCCATATTTGATAAGAGTGTGCGCTGTGTTTCTCTTCGGGTGGCCTGCCTAATGCATAGTAATAGGCATATATTGTTTCTATATACTCTTCTCGGGTTCATTTGATCCTCTAATATTTTTCTCTCTTGAAGGGTTTGAGTTCGAGCAGTTCCCGTTCAAGTAACCATCCAGGTTCGTATTCAGAGACGAGTCTGTGCCAGTGGATGACTTCTCGACCCGAAGCTGGCTCTCTCATGGGAGACGCGCTTTCAGATTAACCATAGGACAAGCGATTTGGTGTACTATTGTACCTTTTGGTTTCGTTCGTAAGACGTATTTGTGCTACACTAAAATGATTACTATTGAGCTCTATATTGTGGAAGATGTAGAGACGGTTGATGTCGATGCCACTACTATCGACTCCACCATTAATACCGTTACACTCACTTTAACGTTGCTATTACAACATTGCTCAAAGTTAGTTACCACCAATAGTGCCTTGATGTGTATGCTTTTGGCTAACCTTTGTAGCCATGGCGACAGTATAACCATTAGTTTGTGCCTTTAGAAGAAAAGATTATTTCCATTATTATTATTATTATTATTATTATTATTATTATTATTATTATTATTATTATTATTATTATTAGTATTATTATTATCATTATTATTATCATTATTATTATTATTATTGTTATTATTATTATTATTATTATTATTATTATTATTATTATTATTATTATTATTATTATTATTATTATTATATGTTTGACTTTTGCTTTGTATTTGTACAAGTTGGCTCTAAGTCTCACCCAGAGTCCTCAAGAGAAAAGTTAGAAGTTCATTTTGATGTTATGAATATGGTGTCATATATTTGATTTTGTACATAGTGTTGTTCTTGAGAATGTATTAGAAAACAAGAAAATTATAAGTTTGTTTTAAAATTTGAGATTAAACAAACTATTTTACGTAAGACATGAGCAATTCCCATGCGCACTATTTGAAGTTCTGTCATTTTGGGGTTTCCTGGTATCTGAGATAGGTAGCAATCAGCCCCGTTTGCTATCATTCTTAGGGCACCTATGACAATAGGTATTGTTTTAGTCTTCAGATTCCACATTTTGCCAATTTTTATTTCAAGATCTTTATACTTGCTCAGGTCTTGACAGATACATTTATGTCGATTGGGACAGTCATATCAATGAGGTGGCATGATTTTTGTCTGGAGTCTTTCAATATGATGTCTGGCCTATTTGCATCTGTCTTTCTGTCAGTTTGAATGGTGAAGTTCCAGAGGAGTGAGATGAGATTATTTTCAATCACTCTTGGTGGTTAGTGTTCCCACCAGTTTTTTTATCATGAGGAAGGTACATGATTTTCCAAATTACCCAGTGAATATATTGTACTGCTCTGTCAAGCTTCTTGAGATACTCTGTAGGTGCAAGAAGACTCCACATGGAGACGAAAAGGTCAATGGTTTCATTTTTTTGTTGGTATACATGACATGTGGGGAACCTGCCGTTCTTTAATATGTTGGCGTGGTAGTTTCTTGTAGGCAGGTATTGATCATGGGCTGCTATGATAAACCCATCTGCTTCTGATTTTAATCTAGAAGACACTAACCATTAATGGGTTAGGGCTTGGTCAACATCGGCACTATTAGCTCTCTTTGCGTATTTTCCATTGAGAGGTTTTTCTTGCCATTTATCAGTAAGAATATCTAAGGTAGCAATTTTAGCATGGGTTTTGATATGCTTAGCTTTTTCTGTGCTTGTTTCTAGTACGTCTAATTCTGGAATTTGTTCTATTTGGAATTCACTTAGATATTTCTTTGCCTGTTTATTTACTGAGAATGATGCTTTCTTGTTTTCATGATTTAAGGCAAATTTCAACATCCAGTCCTCAGAGTTTTTCAGGTAGGTGTCTATCTCAATTGTGGCAATCTTCATTGTTAATTCCAGTTGAAAAAGTCCAGGGCCACCCTCTTTTCTTAGGACGTAAAGTCGTTCTGTATCTGCCTTAGGATGGTGCATTCTATGCATCGTCAACAATTTTCGTATTTTTCTGTCAAGATTACATATTTCAGTAATTGACCAGTTAATAATATTGAAACTGCAAGTCATGTCCGACATGGTTAAATTATCGATCGCTTCGATCCTGATTCTTGCATTCAGCTCTGTCTTGAGTATTGCCCTTACCCTGCAATAACATTCTCTTCTAATCCTTTCCCTCATCACTGAATGTTTGATTCCGTTCCCTTCAAATATCCCTAGGCATTTGTAGCTCTCTGCTGGTTCTAACTCCTTTATGACATCGTGCTGGTCAAGATGAACATTGGATGTTTCTGTCATTTTTCCTTTCATAAAGGTAAATTTTGCACATTTATCCAGGCCAAATTGCATCCTGATATCATCACTGAATTGTTTAACTATCGCTAGTAAGCCCTTGAGTGTTGGTAATTTTTTTTTTTTTTTTTTGTAAACTGCTTTAAATCATCCATGTAAATGAGATGATTTATATTTTTATCAAATATTTTATAGCCGTACTGTGCATCATTGAGCCATTTTGAGAGAGGTATTAAGCTGTTCAAAGTCAGTGTGATTATCCATGAGTATTATTATCATTATTACCATTATCATTATTATTATCATTATTATTGCTGCTGTTCTTGTTGTTGTTATTATTACTTATGGTTTCTTATCATTATAATTTTATTTCAGCTGCCTTATTATCGAGCATCCTCTTGAGGCCAAGAGTAACAAGGGCACCTTTGTTTTGCTATGCATGCTAAAATTATCTTCACATTTATTCCACTTTAGGTAGAGAGAGCTTTCCATAGTATATGGGCTGTTGGAGTTACCAGGGAGTTGCTTAATATACCTCTCAGCTCCCTTCTTTATAATTCTCAACGCACCAATTACTACTTTTATTACCGTAGTACTAGGTTTCCACATTTTTGTGATTTCAATTTGCAGATCGTTATAATGAGGAAGCTTTTCGTATTCTTTTCTTGAAACATTTTGATCTTCTCTGACAGACATATCTATTAACAGAACAGACAGGTTCCTCTATTGTAGTCCTTCATCACACTGTCCGGTCGATTGAAGTCAATTTTTCTGTCTGTTTCTATTGGGAAGTTCCAGAAGATCGTGAGACCTCGCCATTTACTACATCCTCTGGATGGTCCCTGTACCACTTATCTTTGGATTTAATTTTGTAGTATTAACAAGCATTCCAGTGGATGTACTGCCCTAGTCTGTTATGTCTTATAAGTAACTCCCTTTCAGCGAGGACTGGGCAGCCAGAAACAACATGATCAATTATCGGTGTAAATTTTCCGCAAATTCTGCACGAGTGGTCAGATACGTCTTTACGTGATAGATTCTGGAAGGTAAGCTGTGTTCTTGTGCTGCAATAACAAAACCTTCTAGTTCTTTATTCAGACCTATCCCTTGTAGCCATTGGTGTGTTAGATTTTGCTCAATATATGGCTTGGAGAGGTGGTTAGGGTATTTTCCTTGCAGGAGTTTGGCTTTCCAGTTGTCTTTGATATTAATCATGCAAGCTTTCTTTGCTTTTTTTTGAGGTTTCTGCATCAGTGATCGGTTTTTCACTATTTAGATCTCGTTGGTCTTTCTGATTATTAATTTCTAAATCAGGAGAAGCAATGTTAGGTCTGTCTGTATTTGGGTCCTTTTGATCACAACTTCTTAACTTCCCAAATTAATCTGTCCTATCTCTCGACTTTTCTTCCTTCTTTATTGCATACCTTGTCAGCTGGACATGCTATATCTATGATCCATTATAGTCTGTTTTCTTTCTCAATTAAGACTATGTCCTGTTTCCTATTCTCTATCTCATGGTCGCACTGAATCACAAACTCCCATAGTATCTTTCATTTCTATTTCCGACGATGCCTTCAGGTTTGTAGTCGAACCAAATTTTTGATCTGTCAAGTCCATACTTGTTGCAAAGTGTCCAATGAAATTCCTTCTGGGCTATTGGCATACATTGGCTGGTAATATGTCATAATGTTTCACCGTTTTGTCCAGAGATTCTGCACTTATCACTTTCTGTTGTGTTGTCTATTCTGTATTTTATGTAGTTTGTTCGTAGTGCTTGCTCTTGGGCAGCACAGATTAGAGCCTCTGTTTCCGGTTTTAAATCATCCACAGCCATCTTTTTTCTCTGTCTATCTTATCTTCAACATCCCTATGAAATTGATTAAGCATTCTTTTCTTTACCCACCTATTTTCAGTTTCATTCGTTTTCAATTTCTTATATAGTGCTTTATCTTTGCAATCTTTCATCCTACACAAGCCTGACCTTCTTACTTCTAATAATAGCGGTTCTGTAGCATTTTTACATACTATACTATGTTGTTTACTTCTGCTGTAATGCTGTGTTGTTATCAAATAAGTCCTCTCCCCTCTCTTTTATTATTATTATTATTATTATTATTATTATTGTTGTTGTTGTTGTTGTTGATATCATCATTATAGTTATTATTATTATTATTTTCATATACGCACAACAGATTCGACTGTTGGAAATGAAAGAATGCTAACATCGGGCTACAGCAAAGAACGTTAGATGCTAAGAACCCTCCTAGGTATCCGAGGTGTCCTTAATAACACTGTTTTTTGCTGCAGCTGTACAAACTCGGTTTTATGCCTATTTCTTCTATGCATTTGTTCAGATCTTTCGGAATAGTTCTCAATGCACCTGTAACTACTGGGATACATTTTACCCGCACTTTCCATAGTCTCATTAATTCTGTGTCTAGGTCCTGGTACTTTGCTATTTTTTCTTTACCTCTCACATTAATTTTTTGGGGGGACTGTAAAATCAATTATTTGGCACTTTCCATTCTGTTTATCTACTACTACTACTACTACTACTACTACTACTACTACTACCACCCCCACCACCACCACCACCACCACCACTACTACTACTACTACTACTACTACTACTACTACTACTACTACTAAATCCGGACTTCTAGCTTCTATTAATCTGTCGGTCTGAATTTTAAGTCGCACAACATCTTGTATTTCGTACTTTCTAGTACTTTACTACTTTATTAGGTTCATGTTCATACCATTTATTAGTATGTGCAAATCCTAGCTTTATACATAACTTTCAGTGCATTACTCTCCCTAGGTTACTATATGAGTAACACTTACTTCTTTTGATTTGCATAACCTACATTGGGAATCTACATGGTTTTGTCTATCTTGGCTTTCATACAAATAGTCCTCAATACTTGATCTTATGCTGCTACTAACAAACTTTTTGCCTCTCGCTTCAGCCTTATTTTCTGTAACCATAACCATGTCTCACTACTATTATTCCTCGCAACTTCTCTTGCCAGTCAGATAATCTTACTTATTTTTTCTGATTTTTAACTCATTATTATTATTATTATTAGTAGTAGTAGTAGTAGTAGTAGTAGTAGTAGTAGTAGTAGTAGTAGTAGTAGTAGTAGTAGTAGTAGTAGTAGTAGGTGTTTGATTTGAGGATTTGAAAATTAAGATGAATGTACGGAAAAGTGATTTACGGTATTTATACTGCCTCTTTATATTGCGAGTTCAACTTGCTATAATTACATGCTATTGCTCAGGTTTTGTTGTCACTATTAGTGTTGTGATGTTGTAATGCTAGAAATTGTGATCATATCTTGGTTTGCAGATCATGATGTATCATAATCTGCACTACTATCTCAATCCAATTTTCTTTTCGAATTTCTGTTTCAAATTCTATTTAAAATTTCTAGCTCTGTCATGTTTCCCCAGCAAAAGTTTAATTGTGCTGGAACGTCATGATGTTTTACCCTTATCACTCTTCATTCTATGTAAATGGATATTAGGTAAAGTTTTTCACTTCTACATGGTTATAGAGAGTGCTTCTGCGCTAAAATCTGTGATTAAAATTTTATTAGTCTACAACCATATTGATTCGCTCGTGTGATAACGTCTGTCTAGCTACAAATGCGTTTCAATCATTTTTCAGCTGGTTCTAGAAAGCTGCTGTGTCAGTTTATATTACTGTTGTTGTAGTATTTGCTATTGCTATTTTTCTTCATTTCTTGAGTGGTAGCAGTGGCTACTTTGCTACTTGTACAATTTGTTGCTACTGGGAAACTCATGGTGCAATGATTTTACTCACTTCTGCCGGTGTTCTTGTTGAGGACAATGGCGGATCCACTACTGCAATCTGCTACCCTATTTGACAAGTCATTGCTGCTATTATTGTTTTTGTTGCTCTTGTTGGCTTCATTGCTGCTGTTGTTTTTAGCGTTTGATGATTTTGTTGTTAACGTTATTGTTTTTGCTACTTTTGTGACTGATGCTACTGTTGTGATTGATGTTACTATTAGTATTTATGGTTATGATATTGCTACGGCTGCGATCCTGTGGAGGTGCTGACCTTAAATTTCAAAGTCACTTTTTACTTTTATTTTCCTCTCTTGCTACCCAGACAGTAGCGATGAAGTGTTAAAGATATTAATGAAACTTTTGTTTTGGTTGAAAAATTATATTTGCCTAAAATTTCCAGTGGGGCAGTGAGAGAGAAAAGCACACACTCCCTAAAAGAACTTGTCAGACAGACAAGATAAAACATTGTAAGTAAAATATACAGTCCACTGAAAAGTAAAACAAAACATTGACTTACGGAGCTGTTGAAGCAATGAACAACAACGACAATAACAATAAAAACATTTTAGTCTAATTTAGACACAAGGACAGCAGCTTTAAAGAGAGAGATTTAGCGGATACCGCTGACTCCAGTAATAAATTGGTGCATAATTTTATCAGGCCCTGAGAAATGAAATAATTTGAAATACCAAAGTAGTATTAGAAGCTATGCAGCAAGATATTTTGCTCACCAGGTGAAGCAGTGGCCCAGTTGAGCATCAGAAGAAAATGCTTTGAGATATTTAGTTAGGAATTTTCGTCTTATTGAATTCTAATGTAGGTCAACTTTGCCTTTCATTCATGTAAATTCAGTAAAGTGAGTACCAGTATAGTTACGATCAAGAATAGTAGTCCTTGATCTCTTTTCGCTTTGAAAGTCTAATGGGAGTTGCA
This sequence comes from Octopus bimaculoides, assembly GCF_046866305.1. Taxonomy (NCBI): domain Eukaryota; kingdom Metazoa; phylum Mollusca; class Cephalopoda; order Octopoda; family Octopodidae; genus Octopus; species Octopus bimaculoides. Next base: position 52,963,997 of record NC_142932.1, on the reverse strand, counting down.
CAGATGAAGATGCTGTTCGCTTTCTATTTAAATTGATTGTTATGTATCGGAACACTTACTTTGTTTGAGTTTTGGGCAAAACATCGAGAGAAATATTTATTATTGTTAGGTCGCTTTTCTTTTCTTAATTTTGCCTATCGTTACATTAGTGATGATAAGAACATATCAGGAGATTGGTGGATAACTGATCACGAAGAATTGCATGTATTTTTTCATATGTGTTGTAATAAAAATTACATGTTACCAGATACTAATAATTTTATCATTTTCTGGTTATCATTAAACTGAAGATATATACGGATATAGTTTAAGGTGTTTTGTTGATTATATCGATCTCACGACATTCCTATGTCTTATTTCATCGATCTCCAAATACATGAAATGGTAAATGACCAGTTGTTTAAAGGAGTAACTTGGTCTGGCATATCTACTGTGAATGAGAGGCTTTAGGAACTAGACTACATCAAGCTTTGGCCTAAACGTACAACACGCATGACAGAAAGTTATTCATGCGTATCTACATGTGTGTAAGTTTGGTAATTGAATTTGATCATTTCGGTAATTATAACACATCTAGACTCAGATATATTAATACATTGAAACATAATTTATAAAATGTAACTGCCTATTTCGCTGCATATGAGACTGTGGCAAGATATCTTGATTAAAAGGCCATAAATTTTAAAAAAAGTACATCTATTTGCTACAGTAACTCTCATGTAATTCTGAAGGCATCAAACCCAATATAAAAGTCTTCTTATATCATCAAGGAGAGCTGCTTTAAAGCCATAACACCGGAAAGATTATCTCCAGCTCTTATAAAGCATCGCCACACTTCACTTATATGAATTTTATTTTACGAATAGCTTAGATGATGCATCATGATTTGAATCGCTTAAACATACAGTAACTGCAAAATACGTATACATATATTTTTTCATTTGCTTTCTTTCTTCATCTCTATCTATCTATCTATCTATCTATCTATCTATCTATCTATCTATCTATCTATCTATCTATTTATCTGTATGTCTACCTATCTATCATGATAACTATCAAATGAAAAGGATAACACTCATATTTTAAAAGGAAAGAAATAACTTAGGTTCCGTGTTTTTATTTTGCTTTTCATAAATATCATATACCACGTAAGCAAATTTCCATTCTATTGATTTTGAAACTTTCAATGACGATCAATATATCGCCATATGATCTAACTTAAAACATTTTCAGAATTCATTTCTGCAGTCAATTTGGTGCTTCGGGAAGAAAGCCTGGGAAAGCTGTTGGTTCAAGACATTACCTGTTTTTCGCCATTATATTTCTTAACACTACTTTTGCCTGCATTGATAATTATTTGATTGATTGATTAACATTGCCATACACGAATGGCGGATGGAAGGTTCATGGCTGAAGCATATTTGATCCTTATTCTACTTAAGCGACGTTGACTTGGAGCTAAGAAACAGCTAGTCGCTATGTTCAACTTCCAACTCTTGCAAGTTTATTGAATGAAGGAAAAGACTGTGTTTACCACTAGCATTTAGATTGCTCTGCAAAATATAAGGCTTATTTATTCCCAATATTTTGAATTAATTATTCATTACCTCGTAGCTTCAAGGTTACGATAAGATTGTTTATTTTTAGAACGACATAGCAGGGTAGGTGTTAGAGACTAGGTTTGACCAGTGTGAACATAAAAGAGGTACCATATTTGAGCAAGATATGGACCGTTTGAATACTAATGAGTTAAATGATAAACAGGTAGATGACCAAAACAATAACCAACTGTCTCGTCTGAAGAAGTACGTTTTAAGACACCTAAGCTGTCCAAGGAGCCATGTATTGAATAGTATCTGGATGAACAAAGAGAGGCGACCAGATGTTAAAGTGGTTGTCAGTCATATCGTTAAATTTATTCTTATTAGATGTAATATCCTGCACAGAAATGTTTGTTACGTTGTACAAGTTCATGTTATTTTACAATTTATAGTGTTAAAATATAAACAGGAGTTTATATAGTGTATTTATCATTTTAAAATTAATTAGGGAAAATAGTATGATATTCATGTATATGGTAAAGTTAGCTTCTGTAGATCAACCCAGAAGAAAGAGACCGATGATCCAAGACAATCCTGTTCTAAGACCAGCGTTTCTTTTTATGAATTTTTAGAACAGCATTATCTAATGTGAATCTTACTTTATTTAAGATGGTCGTGAGTGAGTTAATAGAGGTTTGATTCCTATTTCTAGCATCGCTAATGATCACATAAACGTTCATAACTGATTCGACAGAAGGTTTCTCTTGTAGTGTATAAAAAAAATTAAAACGCAGATAAATTTCTTTCTTAGTTTTCTCATCATAAAAGAAGAGAAATTCTAGTAATCTTGGAAAACAGACAAAAAAAAGAAATAAAGGAAATAAACTAAGCAGAGAAAAAAACAGTAAGCTGCGATTCAAGCTGATAAATTTGCGACATCAAATCATGATCTTAATTTAGATTATATAACTAGATTACTCTCCGTTCGGGTACAGTCTCTTTTCAAGCAGCAGAATTCCATTTTGAAAATACTTAAATATATTAAAAATGTCTGGGTTTGGAAAATATTTAAACTAGTTTGTTCCAAAATAGTAAAATACAATTGATTTATATAATTTCTTCCCACTTCAAGTAATGACGTGAAACCATGTTAAAGAAGAACGGTTTCACAGAAATGATAAAATATAAAATAAAAATTAGGGGATAAGATTTTATTTTTATTCCGATAAAGACATACAAACCATGATAACAATTGTTTTTATTAGAATTCTTCTAAAGCAAAAAATAAATTCTAAAACGTTGTTTCAAAAATTGTAGTTTTCTTTTTTGCATTTTTAGGCGTATGATAATTGCTTAAAACGAAGTGACAATTATACAAATATAGAAAAGAGAATACTTTCTTAAAAGTAGGTTCTTGAAAAATTAAGTTTAACTGATAACTATCTCTGTGTGTTTGTGCGTGTTCGTGTGTGTGTGTGTGTGTGTGTGTGTGTGTGTGTGTGCGTGTGTGTGAGTGTGTGTGTGAGTGTGTGTGTGTGTGTGCATGTGTGTATGTGTGTCCGTGTGAGTTGGTATGTCCGTGTTTCCTATTCACTACCAGTGTCGGTTTGTTGATCCCTCTAAATTAGCAGTTTGGCGAGAGCGACCGAAATAATAAGTAGCAGGTTTTAAAACAAATGCACTAGATTCGATTTGTCAGACGACATCCTTAAAGGCTGTATCTCAGCATGACTCGAGCAAGTAAAGCACAAACGATATATATATATATATGTGTGTATGTGTGTGTGTGTGTTTGTGTGTGTGTGTGTGTGTATACGACTGTTACTCTGTCGAAGGTTGTATATATATATATATATGTATGTATATATATATATATATATATATATATATATATATATATATATATATATATATATATATATATATATATATATATATTAATAAATCTCAGGGTAGCAAAAAATTTAGAAATTCTATTTGCTACTAGTGGTATAGCGAGAAGAAAAAACTAGTCAATAGACTATATATTATTCATATAAATACAAACAGTGTAAATTTAAACACATAACAGAGATGTCCATAATAGGACATCTAACCCGCTACAAGGAGCAGTCAAACTCCAAACTACAATTAGCGATAATTTCGGAAGGGAATGAAAAATAAAAACTTTTACCATCTATTTCCTGAACCATGGTTTCAAGCTATTTTTAGCTTGGTTTTAAGAATAATATCGCTTTTACTATCCTGAAAACCCAGGAGAAGTGATTCTAAATTTAAGAGCAGCAATGAAAATAATACAAATAAATAGATGTTGGAAATTTTCTTGCATTAAAATTTATGGCAATGTTTCTAGTACCCTAACTACTACTAATGATACTGCATTGCTGTTATTAAGAAGAAGAAGGAGAAGAAGAAGAAGAAGAAGAAGAAGAAGAAGAAGAAGAAGAAGAAGAAGAAGAAGAAGAAGAAGAAGAAGAACAACAACAACAACAACAACAACAACAACAACAACAACAACAAAAGGAGGAAGAGGGACAATATTAGCAAATCATTTAGTTGCATTAAGTACAGAGGTGTAAAAGAATGATAGTAACATGCTCGTTCATTTTAATTTGAAAGAAAATCATATTCACATTAGTGATAGTGGGAGAATTATTAATCATAATACGAATAATAGCGTATTTATTGTTAACAGTAGCATAGACAATAAACGCAAACATGAATACGAATAATAGAACTATTGATAATGATTGTGATGACAATAAATGCAACGGCAGAGAACACATTGTTTGGCCTTGAATGGTTATCACTTGTGAAATAATGTTGTTTATAAATGCAACTTACATAATGGACAAATTCAACTAAAATACAAACCAGGTTCTTCAATCCAGTTTAAGAGACGCTATTTACTTCTTCCAAATACCAAACGTCTATTTCAGCAAATTAAATGCACTGTCCCAAGAACAATAGCATGTCTTACAAGGTTACTTAATCATTCAAACAGGAAGGTCTTGTCAAGTGTGTTGCATACTATGTGATCTCTGTAACAAAGAATCGATTGAAATGAGGTAAGAGTGACCATCTTTTGAACCGTCAGAGAGACGCCATCATCTTTGCAGTTATTGATGCTTAAAATATTTTTCTTTTACGATAGATCTATTGCTTTTATTCATATTACATAATTGTTTACGTTTAATTCAATGACATTTGTTTTCATTAACTTTGCTCTATCCCTATTCTCATATCTTTGCATTTCTCCAAGCTTAGCTTAATTTAGTTATCTTTATATATAATGGATATTCACGATGCATAGACTTAAACTTTTAATTAAATAATTTACAATCGTATGAATATCATATTGTCCCATTATTTTCTCTCTGGCCTTCATTCTTTCTAGTGTCAAATTTTCTCCCTTAACTTATTTATCATAAATGATTGAATGCATACAAAATACTCTTACAGCAAGATATTTGAATTGATGCTCGCGCCATGGAGAATTTTAGTTGGATTTTCCCTAGTGTCTTCCTTCTTTAATTATTTCTTTGCTATACGCCCTTACCATATCTCTTTGCTGTGTGACTTTTGATATGCCCAGCCCTTTTGTCGTCGTAACTCGATAGCCGTTTATTATGAATGTTTATCCTAATTCCCTCGCTGCTCTTACCTTGATTCAACCTTTTTCTTTTCTTTCTCGTTATTATATATCTATCTTATATATCTATCTTTCTCTTACTCCACCCCCTCACTTTTAGTAATATGATCTCACTTATACTTCTTAGCCTTTATTATTGCTGTATTACTTATCAAATTTCTCATGTAGGAACCTTCTCGCAATCCTTTATGGATGATCAACTTTATATATATATATATACAACTACTACATTTATTCTGTCGATGAAAGGATCAGTTGATGACACGAGCATATTTTAAATTCATTTATTACTTAATTACATATTCACATTAATTTATTGCATATTTTTGTGTGTATATTACTACATCAATTTATCACCGCATACAAGAAACTATTGTGAAGAGAAACGATGCTTACTCTTCATTTTTACCAATTGTATTTTCGCTTATGTAAACGCTGGATATCTTTAGGTTTGTGAAGGACTATTAACGATTACCTTCCTTCCTCCTTAATTATGTTTATATTATTTGTGTTACTCGTATATTTATAAATGTTTCGGTCATAAATACTAATACATATATATATTATATATTTACTTGTATTTATATATGGAGGTATACAAGTGCACACAAACAACCACACACAGAAACACACACACTCATACATGTATTTTGGAAGCACTGATGACGGTTTATGGTATTAACGAAACAATCTCCTCAGGTCATTCATTGAAAATACTGGCGGTGTTATAAAATAGTCTCACTACCAAAATGTTCAAATAGTTAAATTCTTTGTGAATTTTACACTTTTCGCATTATCAAATTCTTTCAAAGTTTTGTAGTTTTGGTTATCTCAAATTCTTTTAAAATATGCTGGCTTTTTTGTTTCCATATTTAGTTTATTCATAAGAACGAACATTAAATCAAAGAAGTCAATTACAATATTAATGGTGTGAAAAATGGTAAGACATAGTAACAGAGATGTAAAAGAAACATAAAATATTTTGAAAACAGATTGACGTCAAAGTCTTCAGATTAAAAAGCATGTAAGAGAAAAACAGTATTGTAAAACTTAATAGAATGTTTCAAGTAGAAAGAAAAGAGAAGTTACTGCTACAAAGGAATGTGAGCGTACTTATAAATTCTATGAGATATAATATATAAACTACTTTGATTTCATGTGGCACCGTAGGCAACCGTCTTCTACAATAGCCTCCGGCCAACCAATGTAAGTTGGTTTGTTAGAAGGAAAGTGTACATAACCCTTGACATATGTCGCTACGTATGCGAATATGTGTGTATATATGCATATCTTTGTCTTTCTGTGTGTATACATTCAACGCTTCTACGAAAATTCATGAACTAGGGAAAGTCGTAAATCAACTCAGCACTCACCTAAATTGTTGTTCTTGTTGTTTATTCTCAGATCACCTTTCATCAAACAGATTTACTGGCTAATGCAATCGAAACATGACGTTCCTATATTTTTAGGGCTATATAAGACTTCGTTATTTAAAATGTTCTCTCCTTATTTAAGGCAATAAGATATTTTACCCACTATTGCTGCAGGTAAAGCGACTACACATATTTTTTTTATCCTTACTTCCATTAAATGCCAGTTGAGACACATACAGAGGAGACACATACACATCTACGGTATCTGTGAGAGAAACGTTTATTAAGTAGTACTCTGTAAAATTTGTGCTGTCTATCATGAAAGAATGAGATAAAATTAGTTTATGGCTGTGAAGGAAAATGTTTCCCTTCATTATAAGATAGGGCTTGAATAGTTAGCGATAAACCAAATAATTGGCAAGGAAGATTTCTATGTACTTTCTTTATACCAGTGCATATATTTTATATATATCACGAAATTGTTGTAATTGCTGCAGCTTTCGTTGTTATCGCTAATGTTTTAACTTCCAATCCTTGTTTTGCTCCTATCAAATGTTGTGTTGCTCCCATCAAAGCAAACTAATGAGCAAAAGGCATTTCACCATGACTATCGCGTATTCTTTTATTTGTGAAACACATTTAATCATGAATTACATTATTCAATGAACGCTTTTTAAAGACAGTTGAATATGATACAAGGGAAATCTCTTTGCTATTTCTTGTAGTCGAGCAACCAAGTAAGAGTTCACTTCTGGGTGCAATACGTATTAAGTAGCAAGAAGAAAAACAAGGATTGACTGACAGAGGAGAAACAGGAGGAAGAGGGAGAGGACGAAATGCAGGACAAGGAGGAGGAGGAGGAGGAGGAGGGTCATGGTCATTCATTTTATTTCAGTAATATTACGCCCCACCACAGAACCAGCTTTTGAGATTTTCGGATAAGTCACGCAAGCGAACTTCAGCTACCAAATTAGACTACCAAAATTTCTATAGATACATAATACGAGGTTTTTTATTGCTAATAAAAATTACTTCTACAAACACTAGGTCAGTTTTAAACATAATGAAATATAATCAAATGTTACCCCTGTTCAGACACGCTTTGTGCTCGACTCTAAACTATGAAACTTATGAATACAGCAATGAAACAGTAAGATTCTAAGAAACGAGTGCTGACAAATAGTAAGTAAAATATGTTTACAAAGCAGAATAGAGTTCTATATTTAAGAGATGAGGAATTATGTACATTATTTGTCTTCACCTTGTTTGTTGTTTACACAACGTTTCGACTAATATACCCTCAAGCCTTCATCAGGTGTCTTGGGGAAATTTCGAACCTGGATTCTCATTCCTAAGGTATTTTTAGATGTTATTATTATTATTGTTATTCAGGTTATTATTTTAGATGTTATTATTATTATTGTTATTCGGAATCTTGGGGTTTGTAGCCTGCGCTCTTAACCACTACGCCATATGCCCGTGGGCAATTATAGAGTGAATTTAGGGCTTATAAATCTAATATTTTCCTATCCTGCCTTAATACCGGTTCCCATATGCTATTCATATCTGCACTTGGTCTGCTTAGGTGATTGTTGTGTCCTAGCATATGTGCTGTTTCTTTTAGCTCTCGTAATTTCCAGTTGTGTTCTATGTCTATAATTTTAACTTCATCCCACAGTGGGAGGGGGTCTCCATTTTTCCATACATGATCAGCTATACCCGATTTATCAATATCTCTTCGTGTCACAGATTTGCGATGTTCCTCTACCCTTATTTTGAGGGGGCGGTATCTTTCGCCTTTGTATAACGTACTACAGCTGCATCGGATATAGTACACGCAGTTTTTGGTCATATTGTCTTCTATTGGTAGTTTTACTCAAAGGAGATATTTGCGAAGTGTTGCATTACTCTTGAATACTGTCCTGATGTCATATGTGCCGTATATCTTTTGCATCTTTTCGGAGAGGCCTTTCACATAGGGTAGACAGACTGTAGACAGTTTATTTGTTGCATCCCCTCTTTTCGTCATAATTGGAGTAGATAGTATGTTTTTCGGGTTGTTGTTGCGTAATAGATTGTTAGTGAGCTTGATCATTTCTTCGTGGTGGGTATCACGATCGCTACTTATATTCTTTTCTCGATGTTTAAGGCACTGAGCGATCCCTCTCTTTACACTGTATGGATGATGAGAATTGAAGTTAAGTTATCGTCCAGTGAAAGTCGGCCTGCGGTATACGGATGTCCTGAATCCATATTTGATGCATGTTGTTAATACGTCCAGGAATGCTAGATGATTGTCTTTTCACTTTTCTATTGTGAATTGTATGGATGGCTTTTTTGAGTTCACATGATCTAGCAGCACTTGGACATCTTGCTGGTGGGGCCAGAGAATAAATGTGTCATCAGCAAATCGCACCCTCTTCTTGTCGATATATACCAGTGCCCATACTGAAATAAGTAGTTTCTACACAGAAGGTCAACATTTCCATCAAGTTTCTTATTGGTATACTAGTGTGTTCTTTTAGATGGGTGTATGTCACTAGATTTTCTTGAATCACCGATAGTTAAGACTTTGGTGAACAGACTTATCACATCTAGACTCACCATTTGGTTAGATTCAATGGAGGTATCCTTGATTAATTCTCTGAAGTGGGTGGAATTTTTCACGTATGATGTTGACTTTCCTGCTAATGGTCTGATTATATCCACAAGGAAACGGCTCAGTGGATGACATGCTGAACCTCTACAGTTCACTATAGGTCTTAATGGAATACCATCCTTGTGAATCTTAGGGAGACTGTACACGTGTAGTAGCTTACTGTAGTGTTGAGTCAGTTGTCTGTACTTTATTGGTGTAAAGTGATCCTTGTTCTTGATCAGGATCAGTGACAACTTCCCCTCTGGTTTCAGTGTTGGGTCTTTCTTTACTTTGCTGTAGCTACCATCACTTATAAGATTTGTCAATTTTTCCGAGTAGTCAGGCTTCTTCATCACCACTGTAGCATTTCCCTTCTCCGCTGGAAGTATTATGATGGAATTGTCACTCTGTATTCTTTTGATAGCGAACGTTTCTTACTTAGTGATGCTTGGTTTGGGAAGTTCCGCTTTTTCCAGTACCTGTCTCACTTTCCACCTTAGTTCATCTCCCAGAGCTTTTGGTATCTTTACAGCTATCTCTTCAATAGGGGCTATTATGTCCAAGTATGGAATGCGCTTGATAGTTGTCGCAAAGTTGAGACCTTTGTTTAGTAATGCTTCTTCAGAGCCTTCTAGATGTTGGCTACTTACATTAATTACTGCTTTCGCAGATGGTTGAGGGACTTCAGTTTTCACTCCCTGACCTTTGAGTTTCATAAACTTCTTAATCTGGCGTGTCTTCACCATTTCAAATTCGTTCACGTACGATTCTCTTTCTATCATCATCTCTGGTTATTTTCCTAAGTAATAAAGATAACGTCTCTTTGATTTCATTATTTAGTTGATGTTTTTTCCAACGGTTGTAATGGATCCTCTCACGGACGAGGGCATGTCCTGCCCTTTCCACTACATCTTTAACTTTATATGAATCCACTGGTGTCATATTCAAGCCAGTTGGTATTAGCTTTCAGTCTCTTCATCTACACAGTAAAGTTAGATTGTGTGAAAGACGAGTTAGTTTTTGATGCAGTTTCTGTATAAGTCTCCATTGAAGTCTAATGTCGGCTCCATACCGATTAGATAATACAGTTCTATATTTAAGACATGAGGAATTATGTACATAATGTAAAAGCAGAATAGATTTTTTGTCGTGAGCAAAAGGGCTAACGTTACTGTTACAATTTTTAACCACAGTGAGAGATAGGAGAAGAAAGAAGAGAGAGAGAGAGAGAGTGAGACAGAGATACAGAGAGACAGATTCACAGAGAGAGAGAGATGGATTAAATATTTACTCATTGCACTGAATATTTCCAATCTATATATTCAGCATCCTTTCTAATAACGTGCTCTACTAGAACTGTTAACATGTTTCTTCTTAAGAGTAAAATATTTCCAATTTGTAAAGTTTATGAAAACAACACACTGATGCACCGACGTTATAATATATGGAGTATGTAATAGGGCTTTCCATAATTTGCCTGGGTATTAGTCACCTTGGAAATAAACTAGACACTTTGGTAGGAGATATATAGATGGACATAAGAGGATATGAGAGAGTATATCTTACATAGTTTATTACAGGTCCAGATTATAAAGCTTAGAATATATAAAATGTGGATGCTAGATTCAATTTTAGCATGATATCGTTTCATCTATGTGCTACTTCAAAATCGTTTGGAGCGATGTATGTTCTCCGAATTAATTTTTTATGCGTAAAATGAATATTCAAACATTTAATTTGTTTACTGAATAAGAAGATTTAGCTTCAAATCTCAGTTTGATAAACTAAGGAAACCTTCACATTAATACATCGAACTACTGCAAGCACTCTATAAATGTAATTAACATGCATCACAGCATTAATTCCTGTAATTTACATAAATTAATCCCAGAATTATCAGCTAGCAAAATATCATACTTTAAGCAAACTTTGTTGATTGAGGGAGAATATTTAACTTCCACAAATGATGCCAAAATTGATATAGTGACGATCACCTAGAGACATGTAAATCTTCTTTGACTGAGCGATAAATGCTGCTGGGCTACTATTATGGTGTGTATCTTATTCTAGCATATCAACGGTTTGTCTAGACCCAATGTACGAAATTCTCAGAAATTGATAATTTTAGATTTTGGATAATTTTGGATTAAAAATGGGATTCACTAACCATTATAACCACATGGTGGCCATTATATTAAGTTGTTAAGAAAGTTCTTCCGGAATTGTTAATTTTGGTTCTAAATGATGTATTGTCAAATTAACTTTCGTTAAATTACTTTCACTTTATATATCATTTTAAAGCCCGTTTTCCCCCTATATAATCGTGTTACTCTTTTCCTTTTAGAATATTTTTTTCCGGAACGTTGAATGCAACATGGACAAAAAGCAAATTCGCTCAATTTTCTTATTCCAGTTCAAGGTAGGCCGAAAAGCTGCTGAAACATCTCGAGATATGAACGATGCGTTTGGCCCAGGAACCATTAATGGTAGTTCAAGAAATTTCGTAGCGGTGACGAGAGTCTTGAAGATGATAAGCGTAGTGGTTGGCCATTGGCTGTTGACAAACGATCAACTCAGAGCCTTAGTGGAAGACAATCCACGCACAACTGTTCGAGAGCTTGCTTCTGAATTAGACCTAACGTTTACGACAATTTCCAACCACTTGAAAGAGAATGGAAAAACAAAAATACTTGAGAAATGGGTGCCGCACGAACTCAACAACAACCAAAAAGAAAAAACCGTTTTGAAGTGTCGTCTTCTCTTTTTGTACGCAACAAGACCGACCCGTTTCTTGACCAAATTGTGACTTGCGATGACAAATGGATTCTTTACACTAACCGGCGACGCTCAGCTCAGTAGTTGGACGAAGCTCCACGGCACTTCCTGAAGCCAAAGTTGCACCAAAAGAAAATAATGGTGACTGTTTGGTGGTCTGCGGCCGGTCCCATCCATCACAGCTTTTTGGATCCAAGCGAAACCATTACGGCGGAGAAGCAAATGGATGAAATGCATAAGAAACTCCAACAACAACAGCCAGCATTGGTCAATAGAAAAGGACCAATTCTTCTCCACGACAACGCTCGGCTGCACATCGCGCATCTGACTCTGCAGAAGTTGAACGAATTTTGTTACTAAACTCTGCCTCATCCGCCATACTCATCAGACATCTCGCCTACCGACTACCATTTTTTCAAGCATCTCGACAACAACTGCCTGCGTGAGGAATGGTTCAAAAACCAAGACGATGCCAAACACGCCTTCAACGTCTTCATCACCACCAGAACGCATGATTTTTATGTTACTGGCTAAAATAAACTTGTTTCGCGTTGGCAAAAGTGTGTTGATTTTGATAGTGCTTATTTAGATTAATAAAGTTTTGTTTGAGCCGAGATATGTGCATCAGAATTTAAAGGTTAAAAACCGCAAGGACTTTCTTGACAACCTAATATCAGGAGGTATTTTTAAAAAATATTCGTAACCCCAAATTTCATGCTTTTCTATACAGTTAATTCCACATCCTGTACTTGTTTATATTAATGTCCTAAACTGTCCATCGAAATTGCCTTAAGTAAGTTTGGGTTGTATGGACGTACAATCTACATCACCATAATATTTAGCCTTAATGTTAAACTGCAGAAAATAAATTATCAAGTTTATACAAAAGAAATATCATATCAGTGTGCATTTACTTTAGCCGCTGTACTTGATTTTGCCAACTTCTAGACTTCAAACTAGAGTTTCAGGAAAATATTAGCAGCACAAAAATATGCAAATATTTTATCTCCAATCGAAAGAGATTTGTGTTCATCTGTTTTATGTTCAAACAAAATAACAAGTTGTTGCACACTGCATAGAAAAAAAGAAAGAAAGAAAATTTGGTTTAACTTCTGGTTAACATGACTAAACAGATCGTAAAGTCATCAACAGGAAGAAGCATGTTATAATTGGAACATGTATTCTAAGCTACATAACTTGTCAGTAATAGTTGGTTTGGCTGCTAATTAAGTTTTACATGTTCATAACAATACAAATGCGCATAGAAATTGAGAAGTAGTTTGAGACACGAGAATGATTCAATTCTGCGTAAAGTCAATGCTATACACACACACACACACACACACACACACACACACACACACACACACACACACACACACATACATTTATATATATATATATATGAACAATTGCAGCGTGGAAGGCGTTTATAATCCATTTAAGAACTCACAAAATTGATTTTGTTCCAGCACACGATCTCAGATCAGGTCACTTGCTATGCAAGTACATCTCCGTAACATATATATATGTGTGTGTGTGTGTGTGTGTGTGTGTGTGTGTGTGTGTGTGTGTGTGTGTGTGTGTGTGTGTGTGTGTGTGTGTGTCTGTCTGTCTATCTGTCTGTATACTCATAGTGAGACGATTCAATTTTTCAGAAAATATTGCCATCCATAAATTCTGTCGATACACTGACGTATGGGAGTTGTCTATATGTGCCTATATGTGATATGTTGTCTATATGTGATAAGCTCGTGTGAGAGTATGTATAAATATGTTTATGCGTACGTATGTAAACTTTGGCATGTGGCAAGTATAATTTTATATATGTATATATAAATGGAAGGATTGGTGGATGGGTAAATTGATGTGTTCGCATACAGAATTCTTTGTGTATGTAGGTTGTGTATACAAAAAACAAAAAAATTAAAGCAATCAGTAAAAGAGAAAATTGGAATAGGCGTTGAAATAGTTTTTTTTTTTATCGTAAATGCTAAGAAATCTTGTTGTTATCCCATTGACACATCTTCAAAACTTGAATAAAGAACTAAATGACAGAGAGAAGATTATCATGTCAAATCAAAATTTCAAAAGTCTTAATTGTGTCCAAGTGAAAAAATTAATATAATTCATTGTTTACACAATCATATTAACACTTTAACACACACACACACACACACACACACACACATACACACACACACACACACACACACACACACACACACACACACACACACACACACACACACACACACATATATATATATATATATATATATATATATATATATATATATAGTAAATATGATTTGCCAACATAACGTGGTAGTACTGATAAGGACGAATGCTACTGCTATTTAGCCCCAGGAAACATCGTTTCCAGCTTTGTGGCTATACGACACACTATCTATGTGGGAGTGCTGAGCTCCCTGTTCGAAAATATAATGACATTGATAGTATGTCATATAGCCAGCTAGAAACGACATTTCTTGGGGCAAAAACAACAGTAGCATCGTCCATTTCAGGACATCCACATTATGTTGGCATATAGGTTTTTCTTTAAAAACCTCTTACTGAATGTTTCTCTTTGAGATATTTCGAAAAAAAATTTATTTCTATATACATACATACATATATATGTGTATATATATATATATATATATATATATATATAGATAGATAGATAGATAGATAGATAGATAGATAGATAGATAGTACAATTAAAGGCTACAAACCTCATTCAGGGATAGCAAAATCCTATGAAAGTACTGATTAATTACCTATACAAATAGTATTCGACATTATATTTAATACCCCATTACAAAGTAACTATATAAACCGTGGTTTATGTATATATCATTTATGATAATAATAAGATGGGAGGATAGAAAGGTAATTAATAAATTATTGTTAATTAAAATATTGACAGCTGTCTCAGTTCAAGCTCTCAGAAAGTTCATTAATTAAATTAAAAAATCATTTGAAATTCGAATCTCTTCAGAGGTAGATAAAGGTATACAACCATAGGTGTTTAATTTCTTCCTATTGAGTAAATGAGTGCACACCGTTAACTAATAAAAATATATAGATCAAGAACCTAGAATATATGTACAGCCCTTAGCAGCGAAGTAAGGTTGTGTACAGTTGTAAAACAATATATTCATCTGGAGTGTTAAGTATAATAAAGCTCAAGTAGATGTAATTGGTAAAAGAAAATGTCATACTATGCTATTATATCGATTATTATTAAATCAATATAAACTTAGTATGTAGAGTTTAATTCAAATGTGTACAGTTACTAATGTATAGTTAAGGTGGAAGACATTCAGGCAATAAATTACTTATTAAAAAATCGAAATGGTTCAAAGAACATTTACTCAATATTAGGGTACATAAAAATTATAAATAAAAATAAATAAATTAAAATAAATAAATCAAAGTAGATAAAATGTGAAAATAGATAGAGAGAAAAAATTAAAAGAATGAATAAAGAATTATAAGTTATTAGCTTACATCCCTTAAAAATTTATTATTGAGCTAGACTAATAAAAATAAAGAGCTACTGGACAAAATTTAATTTAAAGATTTCAGATATGCAGCGTTCGTATGAAATACCGGAAGTAAATATGTTAGGTTACGGAAAAATGGTATTTAACATAAATAAATATACAAAGATAGAAAGTAAGGGGAACAAAAATATGCTAATAAAAATGATAAGCGCTTAAATATGGGTCAATTCAAGATGTTAAATTAAAATTCATTAATAAAAATAAAATAGTTCAATATACAAATAGTTAAATATAAAGCTTCTCAAAACCGGAAGTAGGTATTCATCTATAGGTTAATGGTTAAATAAAAATG
This sequence comes from Octopus bimaculoides, assembly GCF_046866305.1. NCBI lineage: Eukaryota > Metazoa > Mollusca > Cephalopoda > Octopoda > Octopodidae > Octopus > Octopus bimaculoides. The sequence continues at coordinate 52,948,154 of NC_142932.1, read as the reverse complement.
TAGGAATAAATTAATTGAGGGAATACAAAATTTAGGGACACACCAAATGTGTGTGTGTGTGTGTCTTTTATCTTTTATATATTTCAGTCATTAGACTGCGGCCATGCTGGGTCACCGCTTTGAAGAACTCTTAGTCGAATGAATTGACTCCTGTAATTATTTTATTTAAGCCTGTACCTATTTTGTTGGTTTATATTTGCCGAAACGCTTAGTTACAGGGATGTAAACATACCAACACCAGTCAGTTTCAAGGGGTGGTTGGGGCCAAACAAAAACACTGATACACACCCATCAATCACACACACACACACACACACACACACACATATATATATATATATATATATATATATATATATATATATATATATATATATATATATATATATATATATATATATACAGATACACACGCACGCACGTATGGGGGTGCGTGTGTGTATCTATAGAGAGAAAGTTGCATGTTTTGTTTAAACGAGGTATGCATTTCTTCAGAATTGGGAAGTGTATATGTATTAGTTTCAGCGCAGCTCGTAGCCTACATTATCGATATTCAAAACTTCTTGTTCGATGCAATATAGCACCAAAATTCGAGGGGGCAACCATTAGCTTCAAAGTTGTCCTTTTATTCCTTTCATCGCCTTCAAAGTATTCCCCGTCGGGCAATACATCGGTCTCGGAGTGTTTTCCGCTATTCGAAGCAGTGGTGGAATTCTTGCGAAGGGGTTCCTTCTAACGCCTACGTTATTTTTCTTCACCTCTTCCACATTAGAAAACTGCGTAGCACCAGCTTCCGTCATCAGTGATGACCTTCGAAAAAAAGGTCCGGATCAACTTCCGACTGTTCTTTCAGTTCAAGACGGGCATTCAGTCGTAACTGCTTTTGGTTTTCTGTGAGCAAGGGAGGCACAAGTTTTGCTGCAACTCTCTTCATTCGGAATTCCTCACTCATAATTCGTTGGTAAGAGCTCCAGGACACACCAATCATATCAACAAATACGTCAATTGTTCATTGACAGTCCTCCAGAATCAATTCATGAATTTTTGTGATGTTTTCATTCGTTCGGGAGTCGATAGTCGCCCGCAACGGGATTGGTCTTCAAGCGACAAGTGACCATTCTTAAAGTGCGGAAACCACTCGTAAACTTGTGTTTTACTCATTTCAGTGTCCTTGCGAAGCGTTTGAAGCATGACAATTATTTCAACCGCCGTTTCCCAAGCATAGAACAGGATTTCATGGAAGCACGCTGTTTATTCGTTTCGGCCATCGCAAAAATCGACGAACAGAGGATAAAAACTGCAAAACAAAGACGCACCATGTGGCAGTACGACCTCTCCCAGACGATGACGGTCGCCAGGCTGATGCCTTAGGGTTGCATTAAGCGTCTTCTAGCACCGGTAACCCAAACCACAACGGGCTTGTCTCACAGAGAAAGTCTCTGTTTACTTTTGGGTACCCCTTCGTTTATCACTTTTTGTCATTACTCTAAACGCAAGTAAACGTAGGAAGGAAGGGAGCCAGTAATTCGTATAAATATATGCAGACACATACTTATGACCAAGCTTATATGTACAGTTACACATGCAAACACACACAAATGCACATACACACAAACATACATACATACACACAGGAGCATGCGCGCAAGCAAACAAATATATATATATATATATATATATATATATATATATATATATATATATATATATATATATATATATATATATATATATATATATATATACAAACGTTGATACATACCTATACGTATATATATATACATGTATTAAGTGAAGCAACGTCAGAGGATATGTACATACGCGTGTGTGTGTGCGTGTGTGCGTGTGTACGTGTATATATGTGTGTGTATCTATGTACATATAAAGGGTAAAGCAGATATATAGACAGGTAGATAGATAAATGTGTGTGCACATATATATATTTATACACACACACACACACACATATATATATATATATATACATATATATATGTGCGTGTGTATATATATATGTGTGTGTGTGTGTGTGTGTGTGTGTGTGTGTGTGTGTGTGTGTGTGTGTGTCAGGTGGGAGTGAAAGTCTACGAGAGTATGTGTAAACGTGTGTTCAAATTACTAACGCGGATCTCATCAGAAAGGACGGACGCTAGAGTCCTTTTGTAACACAAATTGTTTGTACGTGTGCATTGAACCTGATATTAATTACAACACAGTAATTGACAAGTAGTTAACAATAGACTTTTATATATTCTCTATTCTATCTTCAATAATCTAATTCATATTCAAGACCTACTCTACTATACACATATACACACTCTTACACTCACATACACACATACACAAACACGCACACGCATATACATTTATGTTCATATATACATATATATATATATATATATATATATATATATATATATATATATACATACTTCTTTTATTAAAACTGCAAAAGCATCACATAAATCTGTTCCTCAGAGTAACAAGCTTTCGTGATGTTTTTACTGCCTTAATAAAAAAGCATATTACTCTACCTTCGGTTTACGAGTATTATTTTTTCTACCTTGTTTTGCATTTATATGCTTACTCGTGTATATATATATATATATATATATATATATATATATATATATACACAGCACACACAGAGACACACACGTGTGTATGTGTGTGTGTGTGTATGTGTGCATTTTCTAAGCCTTCCGCTACCAGATAATTAGTGTTAGATGGAGCATCTCCTCGCTCTTATGATGTCATGAGCTCCCTAAGGTCTTTAGTAAAATTACTGGATTGAGCTGTGAGTTTTGTTCTTGAAGAAGGCACTGACTGGTCAGCTGAAAATGTATAACCTAGTGGAGATTTATATCGAACCAGTTATCATGTATGCAATGTTCCGCGGGATCACGTGTAAGTGTATCGAACTGCTGTCTATATCTCTTCCCAATTATAAAGTCATCGTAAACAATTAGTGAAACTGGGATACATGCTACCAGTGCATACTCGATGCGAATGACGGCTATGATTTTTTTTAATGTGCGGACGTCTGTGTGTTTAGGTATATCGATTCAAATACATATATGAAGTAAATATATTTTTTGTTTCTGTTCGGTAATAGAATACGTAATTAAATCACAGAACTATACATATTTAACCTACTAATAAGACTTACCAGTATTCATTTACTCTTCTTGTACAAGCAGCCGAATTAGACATAAGAACCATAAACTACTTTAGGATATTAAAAACTTTGTTCGTGTTGTATCGCACGTTCGACGTACGATATAACGGGATAATAATAATAATAATGTCCTCGCAAATCGTTCTACTCAAGATACTGGTAATAACCCTCGACAATACGCAACTCTCGGCTTTATACAGCTCAAGACTCCCTTTCACTCTCTGCATATGTCCGTTTATATTGTGGCACAGGTCATTAGGTGCCAACCAATAGGTGTATTCTACTTCCACACAACAGTTTGTATAACGATATTTACATAATTCTTTCCAAGTTTGGCACTTAGGAGAGGGTGTTTAACAGATTACATTAACCTCAATACCTTACTGGTACGTTTCTTTGTCAACCGCGGTCTCTAAGTAAAACTAAAGATACAGCGGACATATATGAGAGTTGTTTTCACAGCATTAGTTCTATACATTCATTTTTAATCTATTTGTTTCTAAATCTCCCTCTTTTTCGGGGATTATTTGACGAAAATATCAATCTCTAAACATTGGAATATTTCAAACAAATTTTCGCTAAACTTCGTGTGGTTCACCAACCTGACTTTCCCCATCTTCGTCGTCATGATTCTCATGGTCATTTTTAGTACGGTGCTCTTCCATTTCTATGATGTGTTCATGGATATATCTTTGGTATATGATTTTGGTATATCAGTTACATTATTTTTTCTTTCATTAACTCCAACCTGATGTTCCATTCAAACAATCATCTTGTGAAGATTTTGTATTGTCTTCTCAAAGTCCAGGCATTGTATAATGCAATGTGAAAATTTTGTTTTCACTTCCCACTATGTCTCAGACATATTTACTATTGCGTTCACTACAAAATTCCTTTAAAGTGGTTTAATTTCCTTAGTTTCCAAGCACTTAATCAACTGCCAAAAAATTAACTACTAAAAGAAATACTATCAAAATTCGCTTTTAACGTAGCAATAGTCAACTCGTCCATAGGATGCAGCCATTTTAGTCAGGTCTGGAGGCAGAAAAATGCTTCAATATTATCTGTCAAATCACCCAGATCTGGGTGATTTGACAGAAAACTTCTTGAACATTGTACACAAGAAGCAAGAATTTATTTTCAAGTTTTTTAAACTGATAATATTCTATAACTGGAGAGGATAGAAACACGAAGTATACCAATTTTAGCACACTCCATTTTATTTGAATTGCCATACTGCAGGAAGATTGCATTTAAGGTAGTACTTTATAGTTTCAGGTGTCGCAGGATGGTTTAAGTTTTAAATCTCTTGATGTATGACTGCTATTTGTTTAGAAGACCTTCAATATTTTCTATTATGTTAACCCATTTTCTACTTAATATTCCAGTAACCAAAGGTATTACACTTCAGCAACGTCTTTAATATTTTTCGATCTTACAAACAAACTTTCTAACAGTTACTTGGATCAGACCGAAAGTTCTTACAATAGTCACAACTCATTCAACGTCATTTTTGTTATAAGATTTCTTTACAATTTTACAGATTTTCTAGCGGGAGTGCTACATGTAGAAGGCAATAGTGCAAAGAAAACGTTTAGCTATCTTTGCAAGGGTAAGAACTTCAAGAATATTTGAAAAGCAAAAATTGTAAGACACACCTTTTATCACCACTTATTTCAAAATGAAAGAATGGCAAAAACTAATTCTTCAATATAGCATGCTCTATAGTAATTCACTACTCAATCATTTTATTTACTTTTGTACTTTGCATACATTGTCCCAATTTATAACTTTTATTTTCAGTCATATCCTAAAGTCAGCAGAAAGACAGCTGATATAAAAAAAAATACATTACACTACATAGACTACATTGATCAAGGTAGGGTTACTTATAACAAATTTAAGTGGATTAACACAGAGCAAGCAAAGAGTGTTTGAAGTGTATTAATTTGCATCTGATGAATGCAAATTCATTCTTTATTTTACTTTTCAGCATTTATTTTATAATTCAAGTATTGTCGTACATTGAAGGGCTTACATCTCTATGAAGTAGTCAGTAGACATAAAATGATTGTATCTTCCGTAGCGATAGTGAAATCAAAAATAGTTATATGATAACATCTTTATTCACCATTAATTTTATTTTACTGATAAACGTGACAGGTTACGGAAAAAAGAAAAGAGATAAAAGCAAACAAAATTTCAGTATGACAGGCATACACTTTACACATTTATATTTTTCAATGTTTGGTTTTAATTTACGTATTTCGTGGCAACGTCAAATTGAAGTGGTATTAAACGAAATTACATTAAGAAAGTACTGCTTCTACTGTTGATTGACTTCCTTAATATAAAAAGAAAAATATCAATTATTTGCTCCACATACTTGCGAACGATTATGCTGGTATGATTTCGTTCTGGATTCACAGGAGCTACATTGCTTGGTAGCATTTTATTTATTGTACTTAGCTATTTTTTCAAATTCCTCTGAAGCTGCTAAACAGCGCTTTATAGGGCATAGTGTAGCAAGAAGAGTTGCCTGTTTTATGAGTTTAAGCAATGCCAATACTTTCTGTTATCCTGTTACGTTGTAATGGTCGGTGGGAGCGTCAGATCAGCACCAGAATGTGAAGCATCAATTGAATAGTGCTCTCTTGTGTCAGGTTGATCAAGAGTTACAATTGAAATGGGTACCATTTCCACAATAACCTTACCCAGCATGGCATTTTAAACTAGTTACACTTCTACTGCAATCGATGTGACACGTTTGCCGTGGAGTTATTGCTTCCATAAACGTGAGCCGTGTGTGTTGAATGTTTTCATTGAAATTTCACTTAACTTTTCTGCCCTTCCAAAATTTTCTAATTTGTAAGAGTTGTTGGTCCCTAGGCGGTGCAGCTAATTTTGCTAGTTAGTATAACCTCTGTAGGCTCTACGAGAGGTATTTCCAGAGGATATTCGTAATACATTCAACACAGCCAATCCACTTCTGAAGACAAATCTGCATATAGCACTCAATATTGTGCTACGTTTTGAATACTTCAAGGCTTTAATTCTGTTCTTCTTTGATACTAAGGACAAATTTAAGAATGTTGCTTAAGATGAATTTGAAGTGAATATTAGGTAATACCTAATTTGTCAGCATTCTTTATTTACAAATTTTCATTCTCTATTCGCGTTTTTCTTTATGTTTTGCTATAATATTCGGCATTGCTTACACAATTTACGGAGAGCTGTTACCCTGAACATCTTTCATTTATATATTGTTACCTGTAATTTTTCAAACCATGTGCTCCAACATTAGGTTACATGGTTCAGCATCTCCATCGGAATTAAGTGTCCAATTGCTCAGCAATTATCATTCACGTTCTATATATCGATGCCACCAAGATGAATCCAAGACACCGCACATTCAGCCAATTCCTTCAACAAAGGATACAACTCGAGAATAGGGCCATGATAGACTAGCGTACGCGGTTGTGTACGTGCGTGTGTGCGTGGAAATTAGAACTCAAAATGTCAGAAGTTACAATGACTCAAAGGCCGATTCACTGATCTCACGGCTTTTGAAAGTCTTTGTAATTTCTGCCCATTCATATATAATATATATCGCTGTGTGGTGAGACGTTTGCATCTCAACTAAATGGTTCCGATTTCAATCCAGTTACGTGTCACCTAGTAGAAGTGTCTTCTACTGTAGCTTTGGGACGATCAAAGCCATGTGAATGGATTTCGTAGACGGCAAATGAAAGAAGCCTGTCGCATGTATATATAGGTGTGTGTGTATATATATGTGTGTGTATACATGTGTGTGTGTGTGTGTATATGTATATATATATATATGTGTGTGTTTGTGTGTGTGTGTGTTTGTGTGCGTGCGTGTGTGCGTGTGTGTGTGTGTATGTGTGTGCATATATATATGCGTATGCGTGTATATGTGTGTGTGTATATATGTATATTTATATGTGAGTGTATACATACGTATATATGTATGTTTGCGTGTGTATTTATATATGTATAAATATATAAAAGAAGAAAATTATGAAAATGGAGATATAGCATTAATATAAATTATTATCTCCAAAAATCCAACATGTTCGCTTAAAGCTGTTTCAGTTAAGCCAAAACGATTAAATTTCAATAATTAAATAATTATATTAGACAAAAATATCATCAAAGGGGTAGAAAAGATATACCTGTAAGTTATTAGGTGTTGTGGTTTCGAATCATCTCAGCAGATTGAATATGTAATAATATTCAGTCTGCTGAGATGATTCGAAAACACAACACCTAATAACCTAACGGTATATCCTTTGCACCCCACTGGCGAGATTTTGCCTAATACAATGATTTAACTGTTGCAATTTAATTTGTTCGGGTTTATTGAAATAGCTGTGAGAGAATATTTTGTATTTTTGGAGATAATAAATTATATTAATGCTTAATTTACGCTGCATGGAGACAATTTTCTTAGTGTAGCTTCGTTGGACTGCTTCGAGTTGTATATATATATATATATATATATATATATATATATATATATATATATATATATATATATATATATATATATATATATATATATATATATATATATATATATATGTTATATATGTGGATTTTCATCGATGAGTTCATGAACCTTAGTTCTTTTCTCTAAAACTATATATATATATATATATAATATGTATATACATATACACATGTATACATATAAATACTCACATGCCCACATGTACACACATGCATGCATATCTATATAGATATATATATACATACCTATGCATGTACACATACGCGCATATATATATAGAGAGATAGCAATGCTATATGAGGAACGATAGTATTTTAAAATTGCCGTTAAGAAATTTGACGTCATAGAGCGGGAGAAGAAGAGAAGGAAAAGAGAAAGAGAGAAAGAGAATTATAGGAGAAATGGAGGTGTAAGGAAATATAGAAAAAATGATAGATGGAAAGAAAAGATGAAGGAAAAATAGGTGTGGAAAGTAGGAGTAGAGATTAAGTTGTAGATATTATTAGGTAAGGTGTAGATATTATTTGAAATAGCTGAATGTGTGTTTCTTCCACTGTAAACACATGTAAACACGTTCTTTATTGGTGTTCACCAGCCTATGTTTGGAAAAGAGTATAAATAGTTCTTCGTCCGTACAAAGAGGACAGAATGATTTCCCTTTATCATAGGGAAAATGCATTGATAAAATTTTCCAATCTAAAGAAAATTGAGATTACAAATTAGTTTACTAAGACCTGCAGAAATGCGTTTATGAATACATTTAAATGTGGAAAGATGATTCCCGATATGCACTTCCAATTCTGTAGACGCAAGTCCAATATAAAAGAGTTCTTTAGATCCAGGGGTAATTTTGCATTGGTAAACAGCCTTAGTAATTCTGCAATTCCCGTTGAGGACGCAAGTTTTATTCGGACCCCAATTACAAGATTTATCACTATTGATACTATTATTTAAGGAGAGCTTATCGATATTACTATCAATGTTAATACAGTTATTAAATGAAACCCTTTTACCTTTAAGTATATTGTTGTTATACGATGATATAATCTGTAAGAGGCTATTGGTGTTGGAAAAGCAAATTCTGATACGGTGGGTGATGAAAATGAAATGGTACCTGGAATTTTTGGGAAGGTTGCTTTCGATAGCTTCATGAAATATGTAGGGAAGTTTAATTTTAACTTGTCTTCCGTATGAAACAATCAGCCAGATATTTATATTTTTACCAACGTTATGCGATTTATGGTGAGATTTATTATTTAAAAGCTTAACCTCCATTTCTCCTTTTATTCTCTTTCTCTCTTACACACTTCCTTCCCTTCTCTCACTACGTCAGGTCAAATTTCTTAACAGCAATTTTAAAATTGCTATCCTTCCTTATACAACATTGCTTTCCATATATATATATATATATATGCGTCTATGTGTGTATGTGTGCATGCATGTATATACATGTATAAGGTGTGTATAAGTATGCATGTGTGCATGTGTGTATAAAAATGTATGTACATAAGCATGAGTACACATATATATGTATATATATATATATATATATATGTATATGTGTATACATTTATATATATATATATATATATATATATATATATATATATATATATATATATAGATATATATATATACGTCATATATCGTAGTTTCTTGCATTGTACACTGCTGTTTCTATCCTCCCTGATAGGATTGATGCATTGTTCCACATTATTCATCCGCTCGGATTTCTTTTAATGCACCTTCCGAAATATATGTCGGTAATATGGTGATATAAATGATTTAAATAACATCTTGAACGTTGATATCTTTTTCCATTATTGTTATACATATATGTATATGTATAAATATATATATATATGTATATATATATATATATAAAGTGTAGTATATTGCCACTTAAGTGTGGCTGACCCCTAGGGGTGGATGTTACTGTTGCTTTTAGCCCCAGGAGGACATCTCCTCCAGCTGGCTTATCGACACACGCCTGTGTCCTGTTTGCCAAGGGAAGTTATCCCTCTCACCATGATCTGCAGCACGAACGGATCCGGATTTCAGGGTTATTTCCCTTCGTCGGCGTTCGATAGCTACTGACCCTGGTGAGAGAGACAAAAACCTGGCAATCTTATATCTACTTTTCCAGTGAAATTCTTCACTGATATCGAAAAGGTGAAAACAAGCAATGTTAATTCTCTAAATGAAGTATTAACAGTAACTGCACGATAAAGTGTAGTATATTGCCACTTAAGTGTGGCTGACCCCTAGGGGTGGATGTTACTGTTGCTTTTAGCCCCAGGAGGACATCTCCTCCAGCTGGCTTATCGACACACGACTGTGTCCTGTTTGCCAAGGGAAGTTATCCCTCTCACCATGATCTGCAGCACGAACGGATCCGGATTTCAGGGTTATTTCCCTTCGTCGGCGTTCGATAGCTACTGACCCTGGTGAGAGAGACAAAAACCTGGCAATCTTATATTTACTTTTCCAGTGAAATTCTTCACTGATATCGAAAAGGTGAAAACAAGCAATGTTAATTCTCTAAATGAAGTATTAACAGTAACTGCACGATAAAGTGTAGTATATTGCCACTTAAGTGTGGCTGACCCCTAGGGGTGGATGTTACTGTTGCTTTTAGGCCCAGGAGGACATCTCCTCCAGCTGGCTTATCGACACACGACTGTGTCCTGTTTGCCAAGGGAAGTTATCCCTTTCACCTTTTCGATATCAGTGAAGAATTTCACTGGAAAAGTAGATCTAAGATTGCCAGGTTTTTGTCTCTCTCACCAGGGTCAGTAGCTATCGAACACCGACGAAGGGAAATAACCCTGAAATCCGGATCCGTTCGTGCTGCAGATCATGGTGAGAGGGATAACTTCCCTTGGTAAACAGGACACAGTCGTGTGTCGATAAGCCAGCTGGAGGAGATGTCCTCCTGGGGCTAAAAGCAACAGTAACATCCACCCCTAGGGGTCAGCCACACTTAAGTGGCAATATACTACACTTTATCGTGCAGTTACTGTTAATACTTCATTTAGAGAATTAACATTGTTTGTTTTCACCTTTTCGATATCAGTGAAGAATTTCACTGGAAAAGTAGATATAAGATTGCCAGGTTTTTGTCTCTCTCACCAGGGTCAGTAGCTATCGAACGCCGACGAAGGGAAATAACCCTGAAATCCGGATCCGTTCGTGCTGCAGATCATGGTGAGAGGGATAACTTCCCTTGGCAAACAGGACACAGTCGTGTGTCGATAAGCCAGCTGGAGGAGATGTCCTCCTGGGGCTAAAAGCAACAGTAACATCCACCCCTAGGGGTCAGCCACACTTAAGTGGCAATATACTACGCTTTATCGTGCAGTTACTGTTAATACTTCATTTAGAGAATTAACATTGCTTGTTTTCACCTTTTCGATATCAGTGAAGAATTTCACTGGAAAAGTAGATATAAGATTGCCAGGTTTTTGTCTCTCTCGCCAGGGTCAGTAGCTATCGAACGCCGACGAAGGGAAATAACCCTGAAATCCGGATCCGTTCGTGCTGCAGATCATGGTGAGAGGGATAACTTCCCTTGGCAAACAGGACACAGTCGTGTGTCGATAAGCCAGCTGGAGGAGATGTCCTCCTGGGGCTAAAAGCAACAGTAACATCCACCCCTAGGGGTCAGCCACACTTAAGTGGCAATATACTACACTTTATCGTGCAGTTACTGTTAATACTTCATTTAGAGAATTAACATTGCTTATATATATATATATATATATATATATATATATATATATATATATATATGTATATATTTATATGCATATATCCATACATACATGTACATACCTACATCTATATGTATACATACATGCATATATGGGTACAGGACATCACAAAAAACGTTAAACACAATGTGAAACGAAAACATAAAGACGAAGACAGAAAACGAACGTGTTTTCGAACAACGAAAAAAAAGACAAACAGAGAAACGACACATGCAACATAAAGAATATTTCCCTTCTTCAGTTGTCCCTGTTCCATCTACTCTGCGTATCGAAGGCAAGGCGCAATATGTGACTTCGTTGGAACAGTCCTTCCCACAAAGCAAATTAATTATGCATATATGTAATTATATAGGTAAATATATATGTATGTATATATATATATATATATATATATATATATATATATATATATATATATATATATATATATATATATATATTATATATATATATATATATATATGTATATATGTCATTATATATACGTATATATGTATGTATATATATATATATATATATATATATATATATATATATATATATATATATGTGTGTGTGTGTGTGTGTGTCTGTGTGTCTGTGTGTCTGTGTATGTATGTATGTATGTATATACATACGCAGAATAGTTAACGATTTATATATATATATATATATATATATATATATATATATATATATATATATATATATATATATATATATATATATGTATGTATGTATGTATGTATGGATATATATGGGTGAGTGTGCGTATTGAATTATATATGTCAAATGAGTGAGTGCATGTGAGGATATAGAAATAATAAAAGAAATCACTTTATTGAAAACGCGGGTGTGGTATAAATTAATGAAGGCGCGTGACTAAGTGGGTAGGGCATTTGGCTAACGTTCGTGAGTTCAATTCCCGGCGATGCACTATATCCATGAGCAGCACACTTTACTTCACGTCGCTCTAGACCACTCAGCTGGAAAAATGAGTAGTACTTGTATTTCCCTATGTGCCACGTGGAATCTCCCTGAGAATTACGTTAGGGGTACACGTGCCTGTGGAGTGCTTAGCCACATGCACGTTAATTTCGCGAGTAGGCTGTTCCGTTGATCGGATCAACTGGAACCCATGTCGTCATAACCGATGGAGTGCCAGTTCTAATTGTTGGTATAAATTAAATCAAAGCTGGTTCTTCAGTATCATCATACGGAAATTTGCCGGTTGGCACGTGCTATAAGCCATAACTCCGAGTGATGATATTGTATGTGTGTGACAGTATTCATTAATGTAACAAATGGTCGTAACCACAAACCCATTTGTTTTTTGTTTTCTTTTTGATTTTTGCGTTGTGTTTGTTCATTTGCTCTGTATCCCCGCGTTCGTCTTTCCGGTTGTTTCTGTCAACGTAATGTACAGCCAAGTGACCGAACCTAATCAGGGAATATAATTGTATATCTGAACCGTAGCTAAATTATATTCATATTTATGAAAATTTAAGAAGTAGTTTTGTGAAACAAATATATTAGTTAATATTTCCAAGTTACAAAAAGAAGTAAAAAATGTTAACCGTACCTTTAGTTTTCAATATCTCGTTATTTCATTTTATTTACTGATTTTGTTTTTACTTCTGAATTTTTATAAACAATTTAACGATACTTAATACTTTCTTTTGACTGAGCAAACTAGATAATAAACATGTTATATTCGATTAGATGCTACACTGCAAGTTTATTCCATATCACTTTCAGTAAATTTGTTTCCAGATATAAAGTAATAAAATTATGGAGTATTTCTTCTAAATATTCAAAATTAAGTAGAATTGATATTTTTATTTTGACTAGATATTCTATGTATCTCTAGTTAGATAATATTTTCTTGTCATATTTACTTAGACGTTCGAATATTCATTATTTTTCAGTTATTATATTTTTTTTTTACTTTGGAAAATCTATATTTGCTTACGCCTTCATGTAAGTTTGAAATTGAAGATCTATTTACAATTAGATTTGGTGGTGTAGTAAATATAAATATATAATTATACACTATTGACAGAAAATAGGTAACTCAGAATGTATGTCCTATTCTTAATTAAAATTAAGTTATATATTATTTTTATCCGAATGTCCTAATGTTAGATTCTCGTCGATTTTGAAGCCTTAAAACTTTAAGTTGTTTGTTGTTGGGAAAAAAACATGTACGTTACAGCTGCTGATTTCGTTATCCTCTCACATAAATATCCTTTGTACCTAATCAAAACCTTGTAGATTTAAGATCTCATGAATTCAATGTTTCAAATGTATCGAAACAAAAGTTTTATAAATTACTTCTCTAATAAAACCTATTGATAAATCCATAAACAATAAAGGAAGCATTATTAGAAACACAAGTTTAATATTAAGCTTCATAACCTACCAACAAACTTCAGTTTTAATGAATAATCAAGTTTCTATTACGAATCTATAGTTTCACCTATTCGTTTGCAGTATCGTTTTTATAATTTGAAACTATTCTGATAAATGACCTTATCTTATATCATTACTCTTCTCCCACCTCAGATACAATCATTGGCTGTATAGTCTCTAATTAGGACAGCACCTGGAGAGGACTAAGTAAACTATGATTGAAACTATATCTAATTAAATATATTTACTTTAAAACACAAATTAATGGTAATATTTTATGAGATTTATTTGTGGCAGATATGTCAAAGAGAAAACTCAAATGAAAGAAAAGCACGGTTGTTATTTTGTAGGTAATTCAGTGTCAGATATTGTAACTCTTCAAACCTAAGGTGTCAGGTTGAGGTTGTAGAGTTCTAAACATTTATCAGCTTCGATATGTAAATTCACTCTAAGTTGGCAAGCTGACAGAACCGTTAGCACGCCGGATGAAATGCTTAGCAACATTTCATTTGTTTTCAAGTTTGGAGTTCAAATTTCACCGTGGTCGACTTTACTTTTTACAATTTTGGGGTCGATAAAATAAGGTACCAGTTAATTACAAGAGTCGATGCAATCGCCTTACTCCCTACACCGACGTTGCTGGCCTTGTTCCAAAATTTCAAACCAATATTAAGACTAACTCTAAGGTGGTGGGCTAGCAGAAATGCTAGCGCCCCGGGCAAAATACTTAACCGCATTTAGTCCGTCTTTTCCTTCTGGATTCAAATGCCGCCGGGGTCGATTTTGCCTTTCATCCCTATGGGGATCGATAAAATGAGTACCAGTTGAACACTAGCAGGGTCGATTTAATCGACTTAACCAGTCCCTCGAAATTTCTGGCCGTGTGCCAAAATTTGAAACCACTACTTTTAGATTCATTTCAGTATATATTAGTTATTGGTTGAATTCAAGGAGTTGACATGTAGGCAGATACTGACTTCTTAACTGTTAATTAGAATGTGAAACCGGAAGGAATTAGTTATGTGCTTCGGCAGCAATTATTTCATCGTCCATGTAAGATTTTGATAAGTTTACTTGCAACGAAAAAGGAATTGCCTAAATTTTCTCGTCCTTGCTCTTCGTCCGACAAAGAAAAGATGTAAAATGCTGTCGTTTCTGTCGGAAGGTAGCAAAGCTCAGAATGACACGAAGTGAAGGAGTGATACGAGCGAGTAAAGTGAATAACCAGTGACGAGTAGTGTATGTAGAGAGAGGACGTAAAAGATGAGAGAACTCAGCAAAGTAGAGATGGTGCTCAAGTAAAGACGTAGCAAAGGAAAAACGTAGTAGAAACAATGGTAACAAAGAGTAAAAGCACACCTAGAAATTAAAACAAACGAAGCAAATTGAAAGCATGAATAGTTAATAGAATCCTGAAAAGAGGTGGATACGTGAGGAAGACAATTGAAGTGAGCGCGACCAAAAGAGCGTAAGGTGGAGTGGAGAATAAATGTAAGGCTTAAAAACATGAACTTTGGATTTCGGGCAGTCAAACAATGATCAACAGCAGGGTTATAATAGCTGAAATAACAATATCACACATATAGAAATAACTTCACGGATATGCCCACGCAAGTACGTATCTCTAACTGCAAGCTTAAAGACAAGCATGCAAAAAATTCCGCTTTGGAAACTATCTTGATGGAAAGGAAAGAAAGATTGTAGAAAGTACCTGGCTGGACGGAACCATTTAGTGCAGGGCAATACCAAAAGGCGGTGATCTATATGTACATAACCAGCCAATAAGATATACCTGGATAGATGTGAGGTTTGCCTTTGTTTCTTTGTGTCTGGTGGTCTTATTTGAACAATAGTGTTGGAAAATGTCACATACCGAAAGGTGGATAGAAAATTTGTCGGTGGGTGGTGGGTTACATGTCTAAGGACAGGGGGAAATTTTTTATGGACATCGATTAGATACCCGTGGAAACTATTACCATACCGGTAAGTTATATTGTCTATTTATAATGCATTATAAAGCGCCTGTGTTCTGCAGTACATTACTTTAGAGAAAATACAGTCAATATGGTTGGTCACGTTTACAATATACTTGAATCCACGTAGAATTGTTGAGAGGTGAAAGAAAAATTATGACACTATCTTGGGATGAGAGAAAACTTGGAGAGAACATTAAGTAATGTCTGTCCTCCTGTACGTTTTAAAACGGAATTTTGAACTGACTAACTTCATGTTGCCAATTATCTGCTTCGAAATCCTGCAAGATCTATAACTTCAAGCGAATCTGGTTACTTTTTATAATAATGGAATCTATGCTTGCAGATGGGTGTGCTTAATGAATGCTTTCAACATCTTCTGTGTGCTAGTAAGTAAATTAGCATGAGAGATATTTATTACTCATTTAGTGTTAATCTATTCAACGAAGAGTTTTACTGACTTAGAATATATTATCGTAGTATTGTTTTGTTGTAAGTGTTGTTTCTCTACAGATCAAACCTAACTGGACAGACCTATGATCAAAAGCTTTCTAACCATGACTATCCTATCTTTTCGTACTTCTTTCAAGCTACATTATCCAGTATTACTTCCCTTTGTTTTCATTCTATCTGTGCCCATCCTATCTTTTCAGTTTGCATTCCATCATATTCTTCTTCGTTGTTGAAGTTGATTTTAATTTCACAATTCTAATTGAATAGACCGATGAACAAAGGTAGTTGAGATGCAACCATCCCATTTTTTTACTCAGATAACATTCACCTAAGATCATATTATCCATTATGTCCTTCAATTTTAAGATGTGATTTACAGAAGATTTGATTGCGACAGACGTGACTGTGTGGCAAGAAGTTTGCTTCTCAACAATATAGTCCCAGGTTCATTGCAAATGTCTTCTACTATAGCTCCGGATCCTTGTGAGTGGATTTCGTGTACATCAATATATATACATCTATACATGTGTATGCCTGTGTGCGCGTGTGTATGTGTGTGTAAGTGTGCGTGCGTGTGTGTCTTTCTATTTGTCTTCCACCACTGCTTGACAACCGGTGTTGTTTTGTTTATGCCCATTTATCTTAGTGGTTCGGTAAAAAAAAAAAGGCCAATAGAAAAAGTACCAGTCCTAAAATATGTACTGGAGCCGATTTGTTCGACTAAACCCATTACGGCTGTGCCTGAGCATGGCCGTTGTCCAATCATTGGAACAAGTAAATAAAAGACGAAATATGGAACAACCGCTGTAAGATTTCGTCAATCCTAATGTAGCAGTACAAAAATATAAATATTGCTCTATATTCAAAATAATGCCTGAAGCAAAACGTGAACTTGTTAGTATCTGTTACTTGTATTAGAAATTCTTTTATAATCTAATGAATTTTCTGGTCTTTTAGGAAATAATTTCATCATTTTGTAATGAAATAAATTTTATGACATTTTACTTAATAATTCCTATTTATTGTTAATTCTTTTGTTTCTAAAATCTGCATTAATCCCATTTAGAAAATAAATGTGAAAGAAATTCTGCAAGCAAAGAAGTAAGTACACTTTACTAAGAATTACGTTTATCTCATTGCAAGATTTTGCCTGCTGAAAATAAGGATTCCGCATTCCAGATCTGTGCGACTTTGTATAGACTGAAGTAGTTAACATTGGAATCATCTGAAGTTAATCTGGTTGTTTTATTGGTTGGTAGATTAAAATTTATGACATTCAAAACGAGAAAAAAAATCTATAAATTTCTAGCTGTTGTTTGGAACATTAGCTACAAATTGCATATTTGACATCAGATAACCGGGGATTTCATACTAGGCAACGGTGGTGATGCTATAACTTCAGAAGACGATCTCTTAGTGCAATAATGACAAAATTATTGTTACATGGTGTTGTACAGTTACGGTAGAAAACATTCTACAGTAGAGAAATTTCAAAACAATTTGTTTCAAAAGCAAAATGTCAACAAACTAATCAAAATTACATTCGGTACTAAAAGAAGAATAGCTTTTTAAAAGTTCACTGATTAATAAGTGCAACCAATTTGCATAAGAGTCGAGGCAATATATGTATGTTCCTACCTTACAGACAGTAAAACTTTAACCTGTTTACCAAGTAAATATTTAATTTCTGTTTTGGTTTTATGTTAAATCTATACTTGATGTAAGTTATCAAAGAAATACATAAACTGAGATAATGTTCACAAACGTACATACATGCACACTTACGCAAAACGATTGAATGCAGTAATAAGCATTGGATATGAGTTCTATTTGTAATATTTGTCGAATTAATTTAAAAGAAGAGCCATATTTTTTTGACAAGAGATATTTATACACACACAACAAGCATAGATACATACATAAAGACACACACATAACATTTATATGTGCGTGTATCTGTATGCGTGCGTGTGTGTGTGTGTTCCTAGAGTAATGAACAGCTTCTTGCAATTCACAAGGGGTGACTGTTCGAGAGTTCCTTAACGAATCATGCAAAGAAGTTGATTGCTGTAAAGACAATGTATGTAGACCTTGTGTATATAGATTTATATATATATGCAATTACTTGGTAAGCCGTGCCGAATTTTAGGATCTGTAAATAATGATATTTTTATAAGCTTTAAGCTTATTCAAAAAATATTATATATATATATATGTGGGGGGGGTGCAGGCGTGGCGGCGTGGCAAGAAGCTTGCTTCCCAACCATATAGTTCCTTGTTCAGTCCCACTGCGTGGCACCTTGAGCAAGTGTCTTCTACTATAGCCTCGAGTCGACCAAGGCCTTGTGAGTGCATTTGGTAGACGGAAACTGAAAGAAGCCTTTTGTATATATATATATATATATATATATATATGTGTGTGTGTGTGTGTGTGTGTGTGTGTGTGTGTGTGTGTGTGTGTGTGTGTGTATGTGTGTCTTTGTTTGTCCCCCACAATCGCGTGACAACCTATGTGGGTATGTTTATGTACCCGTAACGTAGCGTTTCGACAAAAGAGACCGATAGACTAAGTTCTAGGCTTAGAAAGAATAAGTCCTGGGGTCGATTTGTTCGACTAAAGGCTGTGCACCAGCATGGCCGCAGTCAAATGACTGAAACATGTAAAAAGAAAGAATATATTGTATTATATTAGATATGCATCGGTATATATTTATCTTTACATATTCCTTACTCAAAATTATTTGATATAAAGATTACTTTTAAGTTCATGTCTACAGATTTTCTATAGGACTTAGTACCAGCACCGAAAGTTATGATGTTTTGTATACGTCTGTGTAAACAATGCGATTCAAGATAGAAAAATGGATATGCATATTTCCGAAATTATTACACCTTCTTCAGCACCACACCCTACCCTTCAATTATCCACCAACACATTTTTTTAAATACCCACTAAATTTAGCGGTGTAATATTAATGGATAGACCAATTTACATATTAAGCACATTCGTAGCAACTGGTACGTACATGTTAATTGTTAGTAGGGACACTGTATTTAAATATCAGGATTGAAATTAACCTGAGTATGTTCCTTTTCCTAGAAATTAATTTAGAGTTATATACTCCTTTTGTGGAAAACCCTAACGAGAGTTAAATATATTAATATAAACTTTAACCATTAATATTAATATTAAAAATTAAGGTTTACAAAGGAGACATTAAAATACAGTATCCAAACCTTGTTTCGGGTAATTCTCAGGAAGTGTGCCTGCAGAGCACGTTCACTACTTATGGTTACCAGGTATCATCCGCGTTACTGCGCTTTCATCGCTGGGTCTACGTTAGGAATTCCTAGGTGCACGTTGTCTATGTTCTAAACGATTCATACGGAAGATGGACTGTAACTACAAGCTTTATTTCGCACAACAATCGCTTCGGGCCCCTTCTGCACTGTTCCCTAATTTAAACACACACACACATATATATTATATTACATAATATTACTTATATTATATTATATTCACTATTTAAGCTTATTTTAACAGGAATCTGTATTAAGCCGACGTGTTAATATATTTTTATTTTGCACAATATTATAAGTATTTATTATCTTATTAAGAGTGTGACAAAGTCATTTAAGTTAATGATTTGACATAATCCATTTCATAGATAAACTGCTCGGTCTAATAGTTCAGGTGACTTTCTAAACTTAATATATAGACATTTCTCTCTTCATATTTTAATAGAAGTTATGGAAAATTGAAACATTGTCATACTATGAATTTCGAAGTTACACTACACAATATATATGTGTGTATATAAATGTCTGTGTGCGTGTTTGTAGAGTGGGAGGTATGATGGTCTCATTAAATCCCTAATTGTATTCGAGGCATGAAGGCTAAAGAATTTTACTCTACAATTTTTTTCCTTCTTTCAGGATGATTTGCTGAAAAGTGAAGCGAGATAATTCTTTGGGCATTCCAGCAACATTTTAAAAGTGGTAACAACTTAGGTGGGACCATTCACACATTTTTCTTTCAGCTGATAGCAACAATTTGTGCAAATATGCCACGTGACTAGTGAACCGAA
>NC_142932.1:52895264-52920264 GCF_046866305.1 Octopus bimaculoides | reverse complement strand
CGTTGTTCGAAGATATTTGAATTCAATTCAAGGTGTATAAAGAGAGAACGCGGTATGCACATGTGTCATTTTGTGATATGATATCTATTTGAGTTTTGTGATTATACATCTCCGGCAGTTTCTACCGAAGATCAACAAATAATTGTTTAATTATTAATGGTGAAACTTCGAAGTATAGAAATAACTGGTCTCTTGGAATATTTTTCATTTTGTCTTGCTCGCTGACATCCAACGCATTTTGTATAAGAACGTATTTTTCGTGGTTTGAAGATCTAACATCTTCTTGCAGCAAGCAAGGGAGCCACTTAGTGTTTTTTCTCTTAGTATATAATTACCTATGGTTATACACACTTATATTGGGTTGACAACTAAGTTCCTGCCGTTTCTTGAAATTTAAATTTTTTGAAAGACTTAATAAAAAATAATAACTAATTAATCAATAATGTATTCACCCTTGTTGTTTATAACTTCTTCCCAACGTTCAACAAGATTTTTCGTTGATAGAAATCACCAGACGCGAAAACTTTATCCAACCAAGCTCTCAATTCTGCATCAGTATTAAACGAAACTCCGCGCATAGCATTTAAAAGTGATTGAAAGAGGTGGAAATCCGTTGGTGCCAAATCAGGAGAGTGCCGTGGGTGTGGCAGTACTTCCCAGTCATGCATTTGAATGGCTACTGTGGTCATATTGGTGATATGAAGGCGAGCGTTGTCGCGCAGCAGAAGAACTCCATGCTGACGATTAGGTCTTTTCTCTTGAACAGCCGTGTTGAGTCGTTCCATCTGTTGAACATAGAGTTCCACGTTGACCGTTTCGTTCTGTTCAAGCAATTCATAATGGATAATCGTTTTACTCGGATGAAGATCTTGTTTCACGCACGGTGTCGCTTGTTTACCGGGGCTAAGCCATTCCTTCTCTGCTCCATATTGATGTACAGGCACCATTTTCCGTCGCCAGTAACGATTCGGTAAAGAAATCGTTGCTTGTATCCCTGAGTTGAACGGTGACGAACAAGCAAACCAGCGGAGATTGTGGCTCGTTGATTTATGTTGTTGTCACTTAAAGCATGCGGAATCCATGCTCCATACTTCTGAACCTTTCCCATCGAGTGAAGATGCTTCTCTTTAGCTGTGTGGGAGCATTCCATATTACGTAATATGATTACAATAACAGAGGTTAACCCCAGAAGATTGAAGTTTGAAGACCCTAATGCGAGAGTGAGAAATGTAGTTTATCAATGTAAGGTAAGGACTCAGACAGATGTTAGCCGATACCTGGGGTGTACTTCGAGACAAATCTGTAAAAGATTATCTAATCATTATAGTACATTTAGAGATAGAAATAAAATAGCAAGTACTAGTCTTAGTAAATTCATTTGAGAACTGAAGGAACAAAAAAAGCAATATTCGTTAGAATGGTCAATTATTGGGAGACCCTTCCCTTATGACAAAAGTAAGAGATATTGCTCGCTGTTTAATCTAAAATTATATTTTATATTATTCTCTAAGGGTAAGTTGATAAATTGACTCACACATAATGCTTTCAGATGTACCCATTATCCGAAACACACATTTCTCTCGTTTAAAAGAGTTATAAATTTCAGTATGATCGGGTATTATAGTATATTATAGTATAATATTAGGTCTTAAGGCAGGCCATATCAATGTATAATTTACCAATAGCAATTGCATTTGAATTTGTAATCATTTGCTAAAGTTTCTAGAGATAATATAATATAGATTTCAATTGATTTAGAAGTTATTACCAGGAATCAATATTTGCAATATGTGATTGTTTATAATTAATTAATAATATTATGAGCGGTTTTCTCCCTTTGACGGACCTTTATTTAAGGAGGAATTTATTTGAGAAATTTGAATATGAACCAGACTTAGAGACGATGTTTTTGGTGTTTACTTTTTGCTCTTTACATTTTACCCTGAAGATGTGTAAGGTAATTTATTTATTTAACTTGAACTTGACAGTTAAATATAGCCTTATACAGAAATGTTGACATAGGAATAAATTTCAATAATAATGGATATTAGCGTCAAAACTCTAATTTAAATTTTCGATATATAACCAAGGAGATCGATCTATAAGGAGTCTACTTTAGACTTTGGGGAGAAATCTATTGCTATTTTGGTAGCGATTACATGTTTATCTCATCAACACATTGTGGACATATCATATAAGCATATATATATATGTATATATATATATATATATATATATATATATATATATATATATATATATATATATATATATATATATATATATATATATATATACATAATTTGCAGTCTACGGATAATTTTTTTATGCATGCTGGCCACTGGTATAAATTATTAGTTTTAATAATTCTTACTCTTAAGATGCTTACACATATACACACACACACATATATATATATATATATATATATATATATATATATATATATATGGAGAGAGAGAGAGAGAGAGAGAGAGAGAGAGAGAGAGAGAGAAAGGGAGAGAGAAAGGGAGAGAGGGAGAAATAGACAGGCAGGCAGGCAGACATACAGACAACCAGGGAGGGAGAGAGAGAGAGAGATTACTGTTTAACAAAAGAGTAAAAGGCAAGTTTAACGTCGGTGGCTTTTAAAATCAGGACATAAAAACTCAACACAAATCCCAACCCACTGTATTGAGACACTCTAGTAATTCTTTCCAATTTGAGCACGTGATCAGCAATTTTGAAGGGAAAAAGAAGGCGATATCCTTGACCCGAGCATTTGTTTCGCTTTTAAGTTATTGAGCCCGAACTGGGGAAATTCAAGGTTAACCTCACCTGAATTTAAAATCAGAACGTAATGAGTCGGAAGAAATGCCGCTAAGCACTCCCTTATTCTAACGATTCTGCCACCTCGACGTCCAGTAGTATTAACACATGTTAGAGCAAAAAGTTAGTTAAAACACTTCGCTTGTGTCCTGAATGTTACTCTTCCCTAATGTTTAATGATATATATGAAAAGCCTAGAGGTGTTTGTTTGTCTCTTTGCAATCTCTTTTCGAATCCCGCTATCTCAGCTTTACCATTCATTCTTCTAAGTAAGATAAAATTCAAATAAAGTCGCTGATTATATCGACACCACTGCTTGATTGATATTCTCTCCAAGATTTTAGGCATCTTGCCCATATGAAAAGCTATAATTTTGTATATATTTTAGAACTAATTCTATATTATATTAAGACTTAACGCCTATTAATTTCATTTTAAGGAATTTTTGTACGTGTGTGTCTATCTACGCAAACATACTCCAAAAATACATATAATATCATATCAAAAAAGTAATGAAATACTGTTTTGATAAATTTACTAAATGGATGATTTCCATAAAATATGAACATGTTTCAATTCATGCGAAAATTCATCAGCACCTCGTACTCAGTGAACTTTTAAGGAACCATGCTGAATTCAGTGGGGGACGGTGAGTTGTGATAAAACTTTGATGCGGACTCACTTGAGATGAAAGTAAGCATGATCAGAAATGTAAACCAAGTTAATGAGAAAAATAAGAAACCTCTACATTGTCGCTCAGTCTGTCAGAAATAGTATCCAAAATTAACCTCAAATCACACACTACAGTTTGAAAGATGTAATCGACCACTAGATGAGGCTGTTCTCGTCATTCCTAAAATAAAAAGGTAGCGTGGTTCCACTGAAATTGCTTGATGAAGGTTGAGAATAAGTGAGGTACTGATTTCATTCACTGAAGCATACCTCTCTTTTCAGTAGCACCTGCTTTGTTTCTAATATATAGCTTCGCGAAGGCGGCGTGGTGGTAGAACCGTTAGCACGCCGGGCGAAATACTTAGCGGTATTTCGTCTGCCGCTACTTTCTGAGTTCAGATTCCGCCGAGGTCGACTGTGCCTTTCATCCTTTCGGGGTCGATAAATTAAGTACCAGTTACGCACTGGGGTCTATGTAATCGACTTAATCCTTTTGTTTGTCCTTGTTTGTCCCCTCTATGTTTAGATCCTTGTGGGCAATAAAGAAATAAGAAACGTTAGCACACCGGGCGAAATGCTTAGCGGTTTTTCGTCTGTCTTTACGTTCTGAGTTCAAAATCCGTCGAGGTCAACTTTGCCTTTTATCCTTTCGGGGTCGATAAATTAAGTACCAGTTGTGTACTGGGTTCGATCTAATCGACTGGCCCCCTCCCAAAAAATTTCGGGCCTTTGGCCTAGAGTAGAAAAGAATATATACCTTCGTGCGTAAGTATACTCAAATATATGACGCAGTCGCAGATTTTTATTGATTTCTCTCCATAGCAAATGGACAGTGCTATGTACTAACAGTTCGAATCTATGTAGTTTCTCTCTTAGTCAAGTACTAAGTGGTGTTACTTTAAGCTTTCAATTTGACGTCATTTTCTGGCACCAATCCCCAATAATTCCTAAATTCAAAGATATAACTTGTAGCCAATATTCTAAACAGTAGTCGAATTTGTTTAAATTATAACAGCACTTTCTCAAAATTTAATACACATTTTTTAAAGCTTAATTCATTTAATCTGTCAATCAATAAAGCAATCAGTTTAAAAGTGGATGATGTCGATGCTCAATACTTTGGTCAAAAATTCATTAATACAAGTATTATTAAAATTTTGCAAATTAAATTTCTATATTCGCCACTCGCAGTCAGTCTATATGATAAACAACTTTCTTAGTTTTTAGCGTTTATTTCTTTGCTAGCTCTTTTGTATTTAGTTACTAGATGAGATTAATGCGGATTTCGGATGTGAAATTTAACAAGGCAAGAAGAATTAGTCACTAAATTGTCACGAAATTTTGCTATATGACAAAGTTATGGTGTTATTTACTAAAAGGTCATAAAAATTATGAGTTGATGTGTTCAAATATAAACAATAGACATGTTGCTACTGATACGAAAGTAAATGTGTAATAGTCAGTCTCCAGCATGTTCAATGTAAACAGAACATTTTTCTCTCAGAAATTTTCTGGTTCATAAAATCAAATTTGAATTTAGTAAATCCTTTAGCACCGAGCTTTTCCAATACAATGAAGAAAGTTAGGAAACTTACAGACATACGCAGACAGAGTTAATCTCAATGAAATCCAGTGATACAAACATATTCCAAGGAATAACCTCTAAGTTTCAGCTTGATTATCAGGAACTACTGACAGAGAGTCAACGTCGTTCGACCGGCTATACTCACACATATTTATGTATACAGAGACAGAAAGAACGTGTGATAGGAGAAGACAGAGAGGAGAGAGAAGGGAGAGACAAAGAAAGAGTGAGAAGATAAGAGAAAGAGAACAGAGGGGGAGAGAGGAGAGAGAGGAGAGAGGAGAGAGGAAAGAAAGAGAAAGTTACCAAATCTCTAGAATTCGGTTGTCATTTTTCAAATTTAGGTATATTAATATCTAGGTAAAATATAAGGTAAAAGTAGCAATCTGTATATCGCATTTAAAGTAGATATATTATCGAAATTCTGATAAATTGTGACATCCGTCTCGAGAAAGCATCTCGCATGAATGTATAATGTTAAAAAGCACGGAAATATATCAGTAGTAGACGAAAATCGTGCAACAGTTGTGTTGCAATTGTTAAATAATTACGTCTTTTGTGGTGTTTCAATCGCAGTCTCATTATATCAACTGCGGCTGATTTTGCCTTACTATGAGGCTGCGAGGGGGCGTTACTACATACGAAGCCCAAAGAGGTAGAAATATGTATTTAACAATTCTACCGCCGCTGCTTGACCATATATATTTCTGCATTTTTTTTAACACTATACATCTGTAAGAGAAGTTTTTTTCCGAGGTGAATACGACAATCTTGCAGGCTTTCAACGATGTTTCAGCTTTAAATGTGTCATACAGATTGCTGTTTTCAATTAATACTGCTCTTGTCGCTAATAACGATTAAGGTTATAATGTAAGCCAATTCAGTAACTCAGTTTTGTACCCTGATCAATCAGATCTATGATCAATGGCACTTTTACTCTGATCCTATCGACTTTTTAGTGTGTGAAGGGCTACAAACCTTTAAATATCATCTACCGTGTCATTTCAATAATTAAGACAAACGAATGTTATTTGGGGTTCATTTGCATGCTGTTCATATCAGCTAGAGAGATAACCCTGAGTTTCTCACGTTGGTTCGATAACATCATTTTTCATTTCTAATTATGTCTATTTTCTGGTCTGCAGAAATCTGGTCTGCAAGAACTGTATCTGCAACTATAGGATCACAAGTTTACTGTATAAAGGCTGACATGAGGCTTACCATGAACAATACATCAATAATTTCCTCGGGTAATGCAGGTAATGAAAGATATCAGAAGAGTGTGAAAAGAGTAAAGTCGATTAGCTTTTCTTGGAAAATCTTCCCAGTAATTTTTCAGTACGGAAAAATTCTTCCACTAACACCTGAATTTCAAGGGAAAGCGTATTAACATCAAATAGTATGGATTAGTTACCCGAATAATAGTAGCCTGCGTCAAATTAACTGATATTGTATTGTTCAAATTACATGCCCACGATACGGTCTTCATTTCTTGATTGACCGAAGATTCTAATGCAGCTTACTAGTGATGTTTATGTTACTCATAATGTTACGAGTTGTTTCTCCAATAAATGTTAATAAGAAGAGAATTCAATAATCGGTTCGAACAATATCTTAAAGTTATGAGATCTTTTAAATAGTAGAAATGTTACATGAGAAGAATATCAGAAACCGTAGCAGTCATATGCACTAGCTCAAGCATTAACAGCCTAATTAATTAATTAATTAGAGAATCAATCGAAGCTGTTTTGCCATATTAACTTCCCTAATAGTTACCCCTCATATACGATGTCTAGAATATTTTAACTAAAAGTATAACTATATAAAAACTATTAATATATAAAAATTATTGATATGTTGTTTACTTTTGAATGTTTACAGCGATCATGAGGAATTCTACTGCCATCTATTTTAAGTCGATAAGTTTATGTTGTTGATTATGACTATCTGTGTACTATATTTCTTAATACCAACTGTATCTTTATCAAATAATTTCAAAACCATTAACAGAAAACAAGTATAATTGCGATTAAAAATGAAAGAAGACAACTTTAAAAGAAATTATAAGATCGTTTTACAATTAGTTTTAGAAATGCACTGCATGTAAGGTTATAATCAACTATAAAGACGGCTGCCTGACTGAAAACATTTAATAATCTAACGTCTGTCTAGCAAAATATTAAGATAAAAAAATATGAATTAAATAAAATTTAAAATATCTTAAACATTTCTTCTTACTTTGATTATTGAGAAGAAATATTAATTAATTTGGTTTATTTCCGGCATGAAGCTTATAGATAGAGTTAAAGAAGATACCCACAGCGGTACCTTCTGATCGAATGCATAACATGTTTGTTGCATATTTGTTTCATACTATAGAAAAAAATTGTTTAATATTTTCAAATTGTCTGTAAATATCTCAATTAGGCAACCATTTAGTTGAGTTCTAAAACATCAGACAGAATGCCTTCAAAAATTTAATCTGGCACACTAAGTTCAAATCCCTCCAAGGCGAATTTTAACATTAATTCTTTCGGAATTAGTACAATACTAATCTAATATTATGGAAGATTGATCTCTCAGACCATCGCACTCTCTCTGTCTACCTTTCTTTTCTTTCTGTTTATATCTACCTTCTCTCTGTCTCTTTGTCTCTCTCTCTCTCTCTCTCTGTTTCTTGAAAAAATAGATTGTAGTCTGGCGTTGCTCGAATCCATCACCAGTTGATATCCCATTTTCAACATCTAAAACGAAGAAATTATACTGAATAAAATGTATTTTCATTCTATGAATTTCTGAAGATGTGTCTAGATATGTGAGTGAGCGCAAAGGGCTAAAGCAGAAACATTTTTCCCGCTGTGAGACCTATCCTTCAGCCACGACGTTGTGAACCGAACGGTGTAACATTATAGTGTTTTGATTTATAAACTGCTGCACATTTTTTTGATTGTGGTTAGCATACATGTCACCGAAAATATTTGCTATGTATATTTACGTATCTGTACATAAAGCTATCTTTCTTCTTATATGTCAATCTATCAATACATTGGCATAAATCTATACATACACTCACATACACACATGTACATATGGGGATACTTGTATATATATATATATATATATAAGCATGTGAATATTATATATAAGCATATATATATATGTATATATATGTGTGTGTATGTGTGTGTTTGAACGAATATATATTTATATATATATGTGTATGTATATATATATATATATATATATATATATATATATATATATATATATATATATATATATATATATATATATATATATATATATATATATGAATATACATGAATAGATAGATAGTTAAATAAACAAAACATTATTGAAACTGGTTTGGCATGTATGTGAATACATCTATTTAAAAGTTACAAGTTTTTCACATTCAGGTGCATTTTCAAACGCCAAAACAAATTTCCGTAAAAGAGTACACCACTGGATCGAAATGTCGAAGACTTCTTACCTATTAAATGTATAATGTTGAGCATCAATCTAATACATTTATGTGTGTATATGTGTGTGAAAGTATGTATTGTGTGTGAGTTTGTGTGTGTGCGTGTGTTTGTGTGTGTGTGCGCGTTTGTGAAAATAGAAGCATACCTACATTCATACCTACCTATATGAATGCATGTGCATGTACATATACATATATATATATATATATATATATATATATATATATATATATATATATATATATATATATATATATATATATATATATATATATATATATTGAGGTGGGGATAAGGATATTTGTGTGTGTAGATGCAGTACACTCCACATGATATTGCACGAGCTTTGCAGCTGTTGCGAGATAAAACTTTGCTAAACAAGAAGCACAACTCTTTGTAATGAATGTTCCTTTCTGATACGATGGCGAGAGGCTTAGGGCAGATCCTCAGTCACTGAGAAGCCAAATATTTGCCGTAACTGTGGATTTCTTTTCCTTTTTCTGTGATCGACCCTAGAATACAGAGAGCGAGATTCAAGTTGATTTTCAGTTTATAAGAGTTGATTGTGTCTTTGCAGTGCAGAGTCACGGTGGTCGTCGCCCATTTCATTATAGTCTCGGTGTATCCGTTCACGGAAGTAGTGTAGGTTTGCGTGTAATGTCTAGAATCCGTATGGACGACGTAGAAGCGGAAAGTTGAAATAATGAAGAATAGCTCTGAATAGGAGTGTGTTGTTACAGGGAACAATAAGATGTTGTTAATGTATAAATGGTGGAATTATGGGGAAAATAGAGCCCTACCAATACGCATACAAACACACACACACTAACACATACACACATATAAGTGTGGTGCGTATGTGTGCGTATATATATATATATATATATATATATATATATATATATATATATATATATATATATATATATATATATGTATCATGTATGTATGTACGTATGTATCTATTACCATCTGATAAGAGAACTTACAGAGTTGTAATCAATATTAATTTATTATAAGGCGGCGAGCTGGCAGAATTGTTAGCACGCCCGCCAAAATGTTTAGCAGTATTTTCCGTCCTTACATTCTGAATTCAAATTCCGCCGAAGTTGACTTTGCCTTTCATCCTTTCAGGGTTGATAAAATGAGTACCATTTGAGCAATTGACTTGATGCATCCGACTTACCTACTACCTTGAAATTGCTGCCTTGGGCCAAAATTTGAACCTAATATTAATCGTACTATCATTTTAAAATATTTTAAAAGATTTCTATGAAGAATTATTTAACAATATCACATGATCTATCCTAACTTGCAAGAGAAAGACCTGGGATTATTGAAATTCAAATCACTGGGTAAGACAATATCATCTTCGAAAGATAAAACTATATTTTCTTAGAATTTCAAAAATAGCATACACCTATAAAATACGTAGATAAATAACAACCTAATGGTTGTGTTTCAATATCTCTTAGAGGATAAAAATACTAATCTGAGATAAATAAGAAAAACCAATAACTTTGGAAAATATCACGTGTGGAATATTCATTCTAACTCACTTCCGTTATTTGGGGGAAATATTAATTAATGTTATTAATTTCATTCCACGAATATGATTATTGAATCACCAATGTGAAATACCTGTAGTGTAACCCGCTCTGCGAATACGTAATGTGATTATTAGAAAATAAAAATGTGATTAATATTATTAAATGGTTCATAAACATCCGAGTTAAAAACAAAAATGTAAATAGATTGAAAAACTAGTGATTGCGAATTTGATTACTAGTTACTAATTCTGTATTTTTTCTGATATCCAAGCACAACTATATATGAGTGTCCATGTGATTATACATACGTACATACATAATCACACACATCGGCACATATATAATTATGCGTGGATATCAGGAGAAAAACAATACAGTTATATATATATATATATATATATATATATATATATATATATATATATATATATGCATATATGGGTACAGGAATCACCAATTGTGTAAACAACATGAAGTACGAAAACAAACGACTTAAATACGCAAGGAACGAGAGAAAAAAAGGGATAACAGGACAAGTACCAGCGAATGACCGTTCATCAGTTGTCATCTCTCTATCTACTCATCATTTCGAGCATTCAACAACAATATGAGTCTTCGAAGACAGTTGCTCCCAAAATTCCAAAAGAAAATTTTGGATTTATGGAGGGTCAAAGTTGAGAACAAAAACAAGACAGTGAAGATATACAAGGAAACCGAACGAAAGCGAACATGGAGGGCCGTAAGAGCAGAACGAGAGGAAAATAGTGAACGCTGGGAGAAATATTTTCTCTGAAAAGAGAAAAGACAGAAGAGATAGTTAGAAGACGTCCAGTTCTTAAGACATGGTGCAGGAATAGAAAGATGGTCACGTGAGGAAAAGAAACATGGACAATGATCACATGTAAACAACAAGAGAGAGAGAGAGAAAAGAGAAAGAGGGGAGTGAGAGACAGAAAACGGTGAAGGGGAGAAAAGGAGGATTAGAGAAAGATGGGGAAAAACTGCATAGAATACTTGGAATTGGAACCGTGGCGTTCAATTAATAAATTAAATAAATAATATTGTATATATATGGTGATGGTAGGAGTAGCTCTGGTGATAAAACTTTAAACCCTAAATAAGATTATTTATATTGACTTTTCTCTTGATTTAGTTAGTTTTTTTTTTCCTGCTACAGTCGTGATGAGAACTTTTAGTATTGTTGTTGTTGCTGTTAGTGATAGTGGTTGTAGCAATAGAAATAGCATCTCTAAGTATTATTATTATTGTTTATTTAGCTTGGGTTTGAATTTATCAATAAAGTTCTTTTCTCTGATTTTTCTCTCGATTTTACTTGGATTGTGCAGTTTGTAGAATGGAAATGTCATAAACATTTTCCGCCCCCATATTACTAGATGTTTACTCAAAGGTATCTGACGGACATCTGGGTGCCTGATTTGCTGTCAGTACACATGTAAACCATTAGATAATGCATTTCCAGTTTGATCCGCATATAGTTCTTCACAATCCTAGCAGTTGATGCTGTAAATTAAATGTCTGCTTTTGCAGTTCATATTTGCATTTGTGAATATTTCCCCGGTTTTTGTGTTCATATATTGGTCGGTATTTATGAATTGGTATGTGCCACATCGGCTATTATTGAATTTAGATACAGTGAAGGAATGGTCATTGTTGCTAAGGTCAAAGTTTGCTTTTGTTAATACTTTTTTCAAGTTTTTAGGCTGTTAGGAGGATATTGAACTCTTCGAAAGTATGTAGATATTCTGTCCAGATTACGAAGCAGTGGTCAGCAGAATATCTTCAAACTGAACAACATAAACACATCTGTACAATTTACAAAGGAGATGAGTAGCACCAAATTACTATTCCTAGATATAATGGTAATTAAATAGGACCATTACCACAGACATAAAATGCAAACACACATTAATACCTGGATTTCATTCATATTATATTATCTTATATTACATTATTATAAAATTGTAAATAAAACTTGAAAATCAAAGTTGGAATTCCTTTGATTAGTGTGTGTTTCTGTGTTTATCCCCCACCACTGCTTGAGAACAGGTGTTGGTGTGTTTACGTCTCCTTAACTTAACAGCTTAGCAAAATACAAAATAAGTACTGAGATCGATTCATTCGACTAAAAATTCATGAAAGCGTTGCCCCATGACCGCTGTCTAATGACTGAAACAAGTAAATGATAAAAGTTAAAAGTTAAAACACATGTGTGTGTGTGTGTGTGTGTGTGTGTGTGTGTGTGTGTGTGTGTGTGTGTGTGTGTGTGTGTGTGTGCGTGCGTGCGTGTGTGTGTGTGTTTGTGTGAGTGTGTGTGCGTTTATATATACTTACATGTTTTTCGGCCACTTACATTTTCGCTATGAGCTCAAACGTTTATGAAAAATTTAATGATATTAGCTGCATTTTTATTGTAAGAGACAATTATGCAGTAATCAAGTTATGAATTCGGTCAGAGGGCTACACTATTGATATCTTGTATTGATCTTTTAGTAATCTTGTTCCCAGAATTAAATTTAAGAACATTAATATTTTCCTAAATACACACAGTGAGTTATAATGAATACTCTAATTACTTGATATTTTTCCAAAATTTATAACTTTTCTATCCCTATTCTGTAGCATCTCATTTTCTCTTAGGATACGTTATGCGTATGCAGACATGCAGACATGCAGACATATGGGTGTGTATACACACACACACACACATACACACACACACTCACATATGCATAATATATGCTTGTGTGTGTGTGTGTGTTTGTGTATAGGAGAGTTTGTTTTAGTGTTTGAAAATGCACCTGAATCTGAAAATGTATCAAATATTTGGTGTCAAATACTTAAAAACGACTACCGATTTTGAGATTCAGGTGCATTTTCAAACCCCCAAAATAAAGTCTCCTATATTCTTTTCTACGTAGGAATTCACTTATATCTGCATTTAATGTATGTGTGTAACGTATGTATGCATATACCATATAGACATAGTCGGTGATATGGCTTGCTGCATCTTGTTTGGTAAAAAGTCACAACAATGACAAAGCACCAATGTCTATCGCTCTGAGAAGAGACCTGATGTGAGTTGCTTCGCTTGCCAATGACTTACATTCAGGTATTTTTAACAGCAAGCGCATTGAGAATGTATTCTCTTACAACTAAAACGCAGCCAACCCACGAACTAATAACAGACACACTTTGTGTTTGAATGTTCAATGCTGTTTATATATGTACACCGTAAATCCTCGAGTATAGTGTAAAACGCAGAGGATTTTTAGGGAGCTGTACCTCTGAAAAACCTAAACCTTGTGTATAATACGCACCCCTTCTCTATCTTGAGTCAAGGAGGTCTATATAACGTCCTTGGTTTGTAAACATATATACGGTAACGTCCTTTATTATTATTGTATATATAACATAATGCAAACGTGTAGCTTTTTTGTGCACTTTGTTTCCAGAAAATAAAAAAATAACAGTAATAGCGTCAGTGAAAAATAAATATTAAGTAAATTGCCTTCACATATTTATCACTATCGATGACAAAACTAAAAGCAAAAACATTTATTCAAATCCTTCAAATTCAACGTCACTTTCAGCATCAAATAACTGTTCCATTTGTTCCTCCGTTAACATGTCAGCATCATTGTAGTGTAAATCTCCGTCATCGTCAGATTCATAGTCATCATCAGAAGATTAACTTTCATTTATTTCATCTTTCCATACAACGTCTTCCTGAGTACCATCCTGTGCAGACGATATACAACATTTTAATTTTAATAAATGTTGTTTACTGCAAGTTATGGATGATTCTTTTATGACTTCATTGCCTTCAGACTTAGCTTAATGTATTTTCGCGCCCGACATCACAAAATGCGTCTGAATAAACATTGCCGGACATCAAATAGAGACTCGGACATTGCTTAGAAAATATTTTTCATATTTAACCTCGTATATAGTACGCACTAGGAATTTTGACCTTTAAATTTTGGGGGAAAAATGCGGATTATACTCGAGGATTTACGGTATATATTCTTTTATTCTTTTACTTATTTCAGTCATCTGACTGCAGCCATGATTGAGCGCCGCCTTTAGTCGAGCAAATCGACCCCAGGAATTATTCTTTGTAAGCTTAGTACTTATTCTATCTGAGGTGACGTAAACACACCAACATCTGTTGTCAAGTGAGGGGGGGGGCAAACACACACACACACACACACACACACACACACACACACACACATATATATATATATATATATATATATATATACGACGGGCTTGTTTTATTTTCCGTCTACCAAATCCAATCAAAAGACTTTGGTCGGTCCGAAGCTATAATACAAGACACTTGCCCAGGGTGCCACGCAGAGGAATTGACCCGGAACCATGTGGTTTATGAGAAAGCTACTTACCACACAGCCACTCCTATGCTTGATACTCATAAATTATCTTTTCACAAATTCTTTGGGCTTATTAAAGTTGAGATGCATTGATCAACGTCTTTCCGAAAAATAGGCCATTGAGTAAGTGTTTAAGAGAATAAATCATTATTTGCGCGATATGTGTTCCAGTAATCTCTGCAGAGTTAGCCTTCGATTTCATTTTCTTTTTTTTACGGATTTCTTTAAATTGTAAAGTTAAGTCATGGACAACCAGTATCAATGTCTTTGGGGTTAAAATGTTTTGCTGCAGGTACTTGATAACACCGCGATGTCACACTTCGTCCATTTTTCAAAGAATTTGCTACTACTTATTACTGAAGTGTTCTTCGAACAGCCGGACGTCAGTTAATCTGAACAAAAACAATGCAGATATAACTCAGAACAGTTGAATTTAATTCATGCAATGTTTCATAGCTCTAGTATCACTCCTCCATAGCCCATCCTCATATATATATATGTGTGTGTGAATATATATATATATATATATATATATATATATATATATATATATATATATATATAAAGTGAAGTATATTGCCACTTAGGTGTGGCTGACCCCTGGGGGTGGATGTTACTGTTGCTTTTAGCCCCAGGAGGACATCTCCTCCAGCTGGCTTATCGACACACTACTGTGTCCTGTTTGCCAAGGGAAGTTATCCCTCTCATCATGATCTGTAGCACGAACGGACCCGGGTTTCAGGGTTATTTCCCTTCGTTAGCGTCCGATAGCCACTGATCTTTGATGAGAGAGATAAATTCTTGGCAATCTTATGTATACTTTTCCAGTGAAATTCTTCACTGATATCGAAAAGCAATTAACATTGCTTGTTTTCACCTTTTCGATATCAGTGAAGAATTTCACTGGAAAAGTATACATAAGATTGCCAAGAATTTATCTCTCTCATCAAAGATCAGTGGCTATCGGGCGCTGACGAAGGGAAATAACCCTGAAACCCGGGTCCGTTCGTGCTACAGATCATGATGAGAGGGATAACTTCCCTTGGCAAACAGGACACAGTAGTGTGTCGATAAACCAGCTGGAGGAGATGTCCTCCTGGGGCTAAAAGCAACAGTAACATCCACCCCTAGGGGTCAGCCACACTTAAGTGGCAATATACTTCACTTTATCGTGCAGTTACTGTTAATACTTCATTTAGAGAATTAACATTGCTTATATATATATATATATATATATATATATATATATATTCATTATTTACTGGCGTATTGATATTTTGTTCAACTAAGAATTTTCTTTTGCATATCTTTATATCCGATCTTCATGAGTATATTCGACGATCGATCGGATTCCTCTGGAATTCTATTGTATATGCATATTTATTCTTATTTATTTTGACCGTTTTGTGCTGTTTTCGCATGCAGTTTTATATTATTACATATCTCCAAATGCTATTTTTTTTGTTAACATGCTGCATTGAAACGTGACTCTATTCTTACTTTCTATTTTCGTTATTTTATACATTGTTTATATGATCTATGATATGCATTTAGAAAATAGCAAATCCAATGCATTGCGTCAGACTGTATAAAATTATAAAGGAAATATTTGTAAGCAACACGCCTACCGACACAGAATTCCTGATAAAAAATTAGACGTAATTACTGATGAAAGCAACACTCGTAGCACAACAGAGTGCTAAAATTCATAAATATTCAACACATTGAGCAAAAACAAATTTATACTTCTCTATGTAATGATGTGTAAAGAGAACAATGAAACATAGCAGTTTGGTGATAATGGCAACTCCAACCATATCGACCTTACCAATTACAAAGCGGGTGCAACTTCCGGCAAGGCTCCTTTAATCAAAAGACGAATCTAAGAAGATTTAGAAAAGATGGCGATCGGTTTTCCCGACGTTGTATTTAAGATAGCTATACTTCTACAAACAACTCAAAGGAATGTAGTTAAAGATATGAATGTAAAACCGCGATAGGAACAATATTTTTAATCAAATTTTTAAAAAGGGTAATTACCGGGTCTAGTTAAATTGATTCACAGAATCTGCATTTTTTAAAAATAGGAAGTAAAAAATCTGAAAATCGGTTATATTGATGTAGTTTTCCACTCTTATTGCTGCGAATCCATGATCTTGTGGAGAAAAAAAATTGAGGAAAAACTATAAAGGTTTAAAAAACTGTATTTTTAGCCAAGAGTGAGAAATCGGTGTCAACTTTAAGGTTGTACCCTGCGAAATGACCCGTTACCTGTATTTACTTTATGAGCATTACAGTATTGTGTATAGCTTTCATGTACATCATTACTATATAAGTGGATGTGCATGCATGTATGTACTCATATATAAGTTTATATGTTCATGTGAATCGATTTAACTAGATCCCACACATACAACGTACATATATGCACACACACATAAATACATGCACACATACACACACATGAACGCAAATCAACACACATACAACACACATACATGCACACACATATACACACACAAACACACACATATACCTCCTCACACACCACATTCACACATACATGCACAGATACATACACACACATACATACACGCGCACACACACACACACACACATGTGCGGCACAGACGCGGGTGAGGTGAAGTGAAACACAACACAACGGGCGGTTGTCATGGTGACAAGCTGTTAATACTTCGCTGTCTGTTGATTGACTAAAATTACCCAACTTTATTTCCAAATAACCTCAGATTCTTTAATTTACGAAATAAAGTAATTAGTTGATCGTGATCGAAATTCAGAATTGGATCGATACACCAAAATTGAAAGCAATCTAAGCAACATTAAAGGAGGCTAATTTTTTAATCAGTTTAACTAGATCCTAATTACCTCCCTTACTTATAATAATTTCAGTCATTGATTATCTGCCTTAAAATTTATTTACTTTCCGATTCATTTGCAGAATATGTTCTTCTACTGACATAGAATGAAAACTTATTATGACACCCTGAAAATATTTAAAATATCACCCACCCATAAATTTCAGTCAAATTTGTGTATAGATTCTTAATTGTCTATTACTACAAATATGACACCCTGAAAATATTTACAAATATTTAATTTGTATCAAAATATTTTCGTCGCTTTGAAACCGAGACCTGTTCACTGACAAAATTTCATGATGCATCTCATAATATATCGTAATAATCATATATATACACTCCGATTTAAAGCGACATCTCAAGGAGTCACTGAAACATTAGCTAACTCAGGCTAGAATCGAACCCGCATATCAAGATTAGCAAGGCTACTTGTGCATCCGACTGAGACAGAACACTCACCCACAAATTTCGGTCAAATTTTATGTATAGATACTTAGTTGACTATTACTACATATAATATTTGTAAACAAACCTGGAAGCTTGATAAGTTACGGAGAAAAAACGACTACGAAGACTTTTATGCAATAATAACTATATAATAATAATAATAATATATATATATATATATATATATATATATATATATATATATATATATATATATATATATATTAAAAGCTACATTTATCTCAAAAAGTGATGACCTAACTCCCGCTAGAAACGGGCCCACATATCAACGCTAACACTCATCCGATTGAGCCAGAACACTCACCCATAAATTTCTGTCAAATTTTGTGTACAGATACTTAATTGTCTATTACTACATATAGTATTTGTAAACAAACCTGGAGGTTTGATCATTTACGGAGGTAAAACGACTACGAAAGTCTGTATTTGTGTGTGCATGTGTGTGTGTGTGTGTGTGTGTGTGTGTGTGTGTGCGTGCGCGCATGTGTGTGTGTGTGTGAGTGTGTGTGTACATATAGGCTATTACTTGATAATGCGTAATTTCTCGTTAAGATTAATGCTATGGAGCAGTAAGTCACATCATGCTTATCACGTACATGCTCATCAAACGTCGAATCAAAGAATCCTGCGGTTGAATGCGTCGTAGAAAACAGTATTTGGTACATAAGCAAATGAAAACAATGCTAATTGCAGAATTGGAACAGGGCATAAAGATATAAAATTATGTGGATGTCCAATGCAAAATTAACCGAAGAAAAATATATGAAGAGAAAAGTGAGGAATACGAGGGGTAAAAGAAAAAAAACAGGAAACGACATGTCAAGAAAATAGAAATTGAGAAAATAGAAAAGTGAAAAATAGAAAAGAGAAAGATAGGGATGTTCAGTATAAAAAAGCAGGTACATAGTGAGAAAATTAGGAAAACAAATTATGGTTATTACGAAACTTTTCGACAGTGTGTGTTGTCAAGGTATATATGCATTCACAAAAACAAGAGCTAGAGCTGAATATTTTGTTGAAATATCGTCCTACCAAGCTAATTATATGCATTTTGTGCCTCGCAGTTTGGCATTATGCTGTGCCACCGAAGTATTAATTGAAACTATGCACAACGGAAGTAATTTTGAAGTTGGCGAAGAATTTCCAGTTGGCAACATTATAGATAATATGAGTAAACACTTTGGGCTAAATATCTAGTAAATATATATATATATATATATATATATATATATATATATATATATATATATATATATATATATATATATATATATATATATATCTTACAACAACAACGTAACAATTTGTTCATTCATTAATTGCAAGAATACATTCAATTACAAAGTGAAAGGTAAAATACCTCGAACGTGTAATTTGACACATAAACCACTCTAAATTAGAACAAAATGGTATTGAAAACAATTCATCTGATTCTTGATTTCAAGGTACGTTGACGTGAAGTTGTCATAAGTTGGCGTAATTCAACATAATTTCACATACTCTTTATTGAAATGTATCGAAATGTTTCCTTTTCCACTATGTATTGTCAGTTTAACGGTTAAATAACAGTGATGGTAATATTAGAAGCAAATGGTCGTATGATTGATTTCACTGGAATCATGACTCTGAAAATGGCATGCAGAGGATTTCATCAGAGAAGACCATAGGAAATATTATTTTATCGCACACGGATATTTGCTTCAGATGTGTCAACCTGAAGATCTATCAAAATTCACGAAAACTCAAGAAGTTGAGTGTTGAGTATCTTATACATATTTAGGCCGCCTTAACACATTATAGTCAAAACAATGAGATTCAAATTCGTGAATTACAAGTGTTAACTGTATTATCCCTGCAACAAATATCATCGCTACCTTGGCAGCAATTGCACCTGCTGTGTATATATAAATAAAGGCTTTTAACCTATTCAAATAAGCATAAGTTATCTATTTCAAATGAAAGATCATATTAAAAAAAATTCTGTGACAATTATGTTATTTGATGCTTTTATATAATTTCTAAAGACTATAATTTTTCTTTTTTTCTATACATATATGAATAATTCATTACATTTATGCTTACATTTTATAAGAATGCCAGTGACTTAATCATTGTATTAATATTAGTCAGTATAATGAAATTAAGTTGTTAAAGTGCCTCATATGAAAATATATTCGAGTTATTGTTTGTTCATTTTTTACTGGCTAAATGAACGAGCTGTCCAAACTTACCAACGAAATTGAAATATGTGTGAAACTCTATGGAATACATACTCAACTACACCAATAAATTCGGATGCTTTCGTAGAACATTGTGCATCTAATCTATAGTGAAAGTAACCGTATATTTCAATAAGTTCTCAAATATTATATAGTAAATAAAAGACATTGTAGAATTAATAGGACGTATAGAATTCAACCAAAACAAACAAATAAATAAATAAACGCACATTATTGATTTTGAAACACATTTTCTTGCAAGATATAGTAGAAATGTATATTGAATACGCTGATGCTTCTTAAAATATAACTATTATATCAAATGCTATTGTTTGTAACAAGGATGAACTGAGACATTCAAACCCATATCGTGATTACTGCAATTAATATTAATAAGAAATTTTTCTTGGCATAAAGTCGAAGAACGAATTTACTCGCATATTTATAGGTAATGACAAATTATGTTTGCAAACTTCACATTCCATCGATTTACCCAACTCAGTGGTAACGTGCGATTCTTCAAGAATTTATAACCAACCTGCCTGGCATAAAATAATCAAGATTTATTGTTAACTAGCAATGCATCCCGGCATTGGCTGCGTGTTATGACCTACAGTCACATTGTATTATTTGTTCCTTTCTTATGGACAGAATCGACATACGAGGAGAATGAAGCAAATGGCTGTTCTATATAAACATGCTTTTCAGTCATTTTCTAATGAACAACGCTGCAGTTTCCGTCTACTAAATTTAGTTACACGTCTACGGTTGGCCTAGAAGTATAGTAGAAAACACACAAGGTACCATGCAAAGGTACCGAACGTGGAACAATGTGGTTGATAAGCAAACTTCTCAACCATACAGTCATTCTTGCACCTTATACGTGTGTGTATGTGTGTATGTGCGTTTACATTTGTTGTTAAATCAAGTATTGTGTCCCACTGTGTCTCAAAGTCAGCAGTTCATCAAGCAAATATCTATAAAATAAATGCCAGATTGAAATACGTTCTGAGGTCAGTGTGGTCAATTAAATTTTGTTACTGTCACCATGATGGATTACTAACTACAAGACAATTAGTGCAAAACTTCGTATTGAACTTCCACTCTATACGATAACACTATATGTACATCTCAGACTACTTGACTTCCAACAATTAACTATTGTAATTTGAAGTTGAATGGTTTGCAGTAAGAAAGATGTTCAGCTTCCTCAAAAAATTATTGTGCAAAGTATTCTGAGTAAAAGTATTTCTTTCACCACACAAAACACACAGACACACAGACACAGACACAGACACAGACACAGACACAGACACACACACACACACACACACACACACACACACACACACACAGAAACGCTGTCTTATATATATAGATTAGGCCCAAATATATCTGGATAAGGTATTCCAATTGTCATAGAACTACATTATCTCCTGTGTAGTATCCTGCTTTAAAACAGACATTATGATTTAGTAATACTTAATAATACTTCGGGAAGATCACGCGGCTACTCACATGACTCATTTTGTAGTTTAATTTTTGATACCATTGTCATGTAATCGGGAAATATCTGGAGATGAATATGTAGATGACATTAATAGAGAAAATGCTGACAATAATTAAAGTTATTCGATGGATATTTGAACGCTACAAGTAGCTGTTTTTTCAGCAAAATAATCCAAAATCTTAGAGCGGTCTAATCCAAATATATTAAACCTTACATCAAATTATTGAAATTTTACGTTTTTCATTGGTCTTATTAAGCACCGGATTTAAACATCTAAATGATGAGTATACCACCAAACACTTTTCGGTAATCAAGCCAGGCCATAACATGGCTTGTTATATTTTCTGTCTCCTTTAAGTTCCAATGTAACTGCAATTTTCTAAGTATACCATTTTTTCAGTCATCCTCTGCCTTCCCTAATACTATATTAGTACCCTTCAGGTGAGCCAGCTGTAGATTTTTGTAAGGGGGTTTATGATATATTTGATTTTAGTTTTTGATATTGTTTTCCCCTCAAAGCGACGAGCTGGCAGGCTTGCTACGGCGCTGGATAAATTGCTTAGAGGTATTTCTTCCGACTATATATTTTGAGTTCAAATGTTGACGGAGTCGAGTTTGCCTTTTATTCTTTCGGAGTCGATAAAATTACTAATAGTTGAACACTAGAGTCGATTACATCGACTCAGCTCATCCTCTGAAATTACTGGCCATGTACCAAATTTCGAAGCCATATTGTTTTTTCCGCCAACAGTCATTCGGGTGTTGTTCGTGTCTGCTTGGCACATATTCAAGGGTCTTGGTCATATGATTCAATCAGATAATGGGGAGTTTTTTTACTGCCAGGTGTTTTCCAGTTGCTTGCAGTCCTTAACGTGTTGGCGTTTTGAGATCCTTATCACTTCTGGTGAACAATATTTTTCTTCTCTTCTCAC
Organism: Octopus bimaculoides; assembly: GCF_046866305.1. Taxonomy (NCBI): domain Eukaryota; kingdom Metazoa; phylum Mollusca; class Cephalopoda; order Octopoda; family Octopodidae; genus Octopus; species Octopus bimaculoides. The sequence goes on along the minus strand of NC_142932.1, from coordinate 52,897,738 downwards.
ATCTCTTCCGGAATGCATGTTATCATTTCTATTTTTGTTAAATATTTTTGTAACCATTATCCTTGAATTCCTGTTTATGTTGACATGTAGCCTCCAGTGAGATGGTTATTGTATTTTGTTTTATTTTATCCTATTTTGTATCTTTGTAAATTTTTTGGTACTTGATTCCAATAATTAATCTCATGTTAATTGAAGCATCTCTGCCAAAGAATATTTATTGGGTTGTTTTCTTTCTTCTTCCAGTGATTTTCTTTTATTGATAAACATTTTATTTACTTGGCATTTCATGTAATATTCCTCCTATTTTATAGCTTGCAAAGTTGAAAACTCTCCTGAACTCAAGTCCCATCGAAAGCAACTTTACGTTTCATCATTCAGGGTTGGCTAAAAATAAAGTATCTATTTCACTGGCGTTTATGATATAGATCAGCTCTCGTTTCTCAAACATGATGGTCATTTGCCATCATCAGAAACAATTATTATGATTGCTTTTGCGGCATTTCGTCTGTCTTTACGGTCTGAGTTCAAATACCGCCGATGTCGATTTTGCCTTTCGTCCTTTTGGGGTGTATAAATTAAGAACCAGTCAAGTACGGGGATCGATGTAATCGGCAATCCCCCTCCCCACAAGTCCCAGGCCTTTGGCTATAGTAGAAAGGATTATTACCTATGCCTTAGCGTAGGCGGAGGTATTGCTTTCAGTCGCATCTGTTTGTTTATTTGTTTGTCCGTGGAGAAGATATCTCAAGAACCGCTCAATAGATTCGAATGAAACTTTCAGGGATGTTTCGCCTCGTGACTGGCACGAACTAATTTTGATTTTGGGATCGATACGGTACCGGACAAGGATTCTGGATTATATTTTTGTTTTTCTTTCTTAATTTCTGAGAGCGGTCGAACATTCTCGTTTGTGAGAGCAGTAGAGTTTATTTCAGATATTTCTCATTTTAAAAGTCATCTCCGGCTAATCGTTGCGAAGTCGTTGTGGTTGCTTCGGTGGAGGTTTGTGTCACAGGCGGTTTGAGTTGTTTTATGTCATGTTAGACGTAAGTCATAGTGTTAAATATTTGTTTGATTGATTGCTATTGTTCAAATTGTCGCTAGTGTTATTTTGAATTGTTCTTCCCCATTGTTGGAAAAATGGAGAAAATGCCAGCAGGTAGCCAAAGTTATGCGGCTTGCAACTGGAAAATGGATAGGCGTGGAAACGCTGGAGGTACGAGAAATAAACGTTGAACCTCGAAAAATGAAGGAATGCGAGAAGCTGATGGAAAAGAGACGGAAATACACTGTAATTCACGCCGGCTGTAGAACTAACAACCAATGTAATTAAAAGAACGGTGATATATAAGACAATGAAGATAGCAACAAGAAAAATAGAAATAGCGACAATAGAGGCTATTGAAGAATGTTTGAAGAATATAAAAAGACTAACCACATCTATAACAAGAGGGAGAAAGTAGGCTACTGTGGAGGTGCGTTTTGCATCAGAGGAGGAAGCAATTAAGCACTCTACGGAGGCAATAAGGTCAGAAGAATGAGTACTTCTGCCATCGTACTGTGGCAAACGTGTGGTCAGAGTGCGAGTTGGCAGATTACCCCCAGAGCTGAAAGAAGCATGGCTGATGACAGCCATAATGTATGACATGAATGAGGAAGCCAAGATACTGAAGGCCACAAGAACCCAAAGAGTTAACTACTGGGGATATGGAATAGAGTTAACCGTTCAAGTAACAGTGGAAAACCTAAACAGAATTGTCGAAGAGATAGTGCTGCCCGATGACGTAAGATTGAGAGTGGTGGTGGAGGGTAGGCCGCCTATATGTTATACATGTGGGCAAAAGGGCCACATGAATGCGATGCGGCCCCGGATGGAACAACAGATACAGCAGACGGAAAGGCAGGAGAGCACGGACCAGGTGGTACAGGTCAAGATAAAGGTGAAAGCAACGGAGGAGGGTTTCAAGGTGTTTAAAAAAGAACGAGAAGCGGAAGAGTGAGCTCTCGGCCAGAGCAGCAGAAAAAGAAGAAAGAAGAGATGGAAAAGGAGGAGACCAGAAGCAAGGAAGACGAAAATAAGCGAAAAGGAACTTGAAGTGCTCAAGGAAGAGTTGCATAAGGAACAGACATTGGTGAAGACACCGGCTGTTCCAGAGGAGGAAGAAAATTTAGAAACGCAAGTGGAGAGACTGTTCAGAGTGGTAGAAGAAAAGAGAAAGTACCAGGAGCGGAGCCGGAAAAGAGAAAACTAATAAGAAAAGGAAAATTTCGATGGAATTTTCTGACGTGCGCAAAAAGCTAAGAAACTGAAAAGAAAGTATTAAAGTTTAAACATATTATAAGAGTAAAGTTGCCCACGGATGTGTATTCCGAGAATGTGAAGGCCACTGTGGTTGACAGTGACACCTACAATAGACAAAAAGACAAGTGTGGAGAATCGATTGACACGCCAGGAGTGACGGTGGAGTTCGATG
>NC_142932.1:52867764-52892764 GCF_046866305.1 Octopus bimaculoides | reverse complement strand
AGTCTTTGACGTTTCGAGCTACGCTCTTCAACAGAAAGAATACGGAGACAAGGAGAAAAACACGGAGAAAAAAAATTGAATAGTGTCCAGTCAACGGTCAATCATAATAATGGCTGATCATAACAATGACTGACCGGAAGTTAGAAATTCTTTTTTCAGGAGAGCTAAGAAAAGGGGAGATAACAAACGGTGATCGAAGAACGAGGGGCTGTGTGTGGGAGATAGAATGCTGGTGATCTTGACGTATGTAGTGTGAAAATGGGGAAGAGAGAAAGCACTTGGTCAGTTGTAGTGTGATGCGAGGGTATTGGTGTGGTGTGATGTGAGGGTGTTGGGAGGTGGGGAAGGCATGGGTGGAGTGTGGGTTAGGCTGAGGGTGGGGTAGAGGTAGGGGTATGTGGGTAGGGGGTATGTGGGTAGGGGTGGGTGGTGGGTGTAAGGAATTGGATGGGGTGGAGTGGGAAGGTAGAGTAGGAGTGTGTTGGGGTGTGGTGGGATGAGCTTATGAGGGGGTGTTGACGATGAAGGGGGAAGGGGAAGGTGGATGTAAGAGAGGGGGAAGAGGGGTAAGATGGGTATGGGAGGGGAGAGAAAGAGAGGAGAGAGGGTGGGTATAAGAGAGGGAAGGTGGATTGAGAGAGGGGGAAGGTGGGTATGGGGGGAGAAAGAGAGGAAGAGAAAGAGAGTGAGAGAGAAGAGAGTGAGAGAGAAGAGAGTGGGAGAGAGGGAAGAGGGTATGGGGGAGAGAAAGAGAGAAAGAGAAAGAGAGTGAGCGAGAGGGAAAGAGAGAAGAGAGTGAGAAAGTAAGGGTGAGAGAGTAAGGGTGAGAGAGTAAGAGAGTAAGAATGTAGAGAGTAAGAGTGAAAGAGAGTGAGAGAGAGGGAAGGAGAGAAGAGAGTGAGAGAGTAAGAGTGTAGAGAGTAAGAGTGTAGAGAGTAAGAGTGTAGAGAGTAAGAGTGAGAGAGGGGGGAGTACGAGAGAAGAGAGTGAGAGAGAGTAAGAGAGAGGAGAGAATAAGAGAGAGGAGAGAATAAGAGAGAGGAGAGAATAAGAGAGAGGAGAGAATAAGAGAGAGGAGAGAATAAGAGAGAGGAGAGAAAGAGTAGGGGTGAAGAGAAGTTGGAGTGAAGAGAAGTAGGAGTGAAGAGAAGTAGGAAGAGAAATGGGAAGAGAAATAGGAGTGGAGAGAAGTAGGAATGAAGAGAAGTAGGAAGAGAAGTAGGAGTGAAGAGAGGTGAAGAGACGTACAACGAAGTAGGAGTCGGAGCAGGAGGGGAGGTGGGGAGGGGGAGATGGGTGGTAGGAGGGGGGTGGGGGAGAGAGACAGGAGGAGGGGGTTAGATGAAGAGGGGAGGGGAGTTGAGCCCATGTGGCGCAAAGGAGCGGAGGGAGAAGACCAATCCCTGTTCACGGCGCAAACGGGAGTCCGGATGGCCCCTGTGCATGGACAATCCAAACACAGACAGGTGTTGCTGCAAGGAGTGGCCGGCAGAGCGGAAGTGGCGTGACACCGGGGTGTCATTACCAATGTGTGTGTGTGTGTGTGTGTGTGTGTGTGTGGGTGTGTGTGTGTCTGTGTGCGCGTGCGTGTGTGTGTGTGTGGGGGTGTGTGCGTGGGTATATATATATATTAGTGCATTTTGTGTGTTCAGAAGCAGATAAAGAGGGATGAACAGGTTAAGAGCAAAAGGGTAGGTGAAGTAGGTGAAAGAAGTCGCTAGTGAATAAGGATATATCACGTGGCCAACACATAAGGGGAAAATTGTTATTTTTGTTCTCTAATAACTCTTATGTAATTTTGATACGATGCTTACATAAAAATGTTTGGACACTCAGAAAAAATATTGTTCGCGCATTTTAAATTCGTTAAACTCGTACACAGATAAAACATGCAGAAAACAATAACAAAAGTGGTATGGTTTACTTCAAGCGGCCGCAAGCGAGATGCGTCTTGACATGCTATACCAGCGGCCATTATCCGTCAATAACTATGATAGATCTGTGGCTTCATGTGGCATCCAACAGCCTCAACAGAGTTGAGCCATCATCTCCCTCTCTATTAGGGTGCGAAATTTGCGGAAGTCTCTAAATTACAGCATTCGATATGGCCGCTTGTGCTTGAATATAAAAATGCATAAATCTTTTAAGTAGATGAAATATGCAGATCAAAATAATAAAAATGGCGATAAGACATACCGCCTGAAACGATTGCGTATACATTAAGGACTGTGTGCTTGTGTGTGTGTGTGTGTGTGTGTGTGTATATGTGTGGGGGGTGTAAGTGTGGTTGGGGTGTTTTATACAAACTGTCTCTAAATTCAATAAAATGTAGAAAAAGCTCGCATACAGCAGAAACTTTATGCAAAGTGTTTCTTGGTTTCTCTCTATCTCTCTCCTTCTCTATTTCTATCTGTCTTTCTCTCTGTCTGTCTCTCCCTCTCTTTCTAATCCCCCTTCTCTCTCTCACCCTTCTCCTTCTGTTACACACCAGCAGAAGCACCAAGACGCACAAAGTCAAAGACACATACTCATTCGCCCTGATACGGTATATACTTTTATGAGTATACATAAATAGTTATATGCTTGCTTTGTCTTTGATGGTGAAAAGCCGAAGTGATTCCTGTGTAGTTTATATTTAACTCTTGTCTTTACCTTTCCATTGACACAAATAGTAGCCATCGCAGGGAACAGTTTATGTGTGCGATGATTCCGAATATATCTTTATCTGTTCATTAAAACTCTCCTTCAAAGATTGGTTTTACATTTTTGAGATCCACATATTTTCATGTATATAAGCCTTCCCATCAAATGCAGGATTAGAATTTATCAGATACTGGATAAAATAAACTGATTTTATATATAATGTAACAGAATACATAATGAAATATAATCACTTGAAAATGTCCACATTATAGTGATATGGAAAATGTACAAATTTAGGATGCCTATCTGCATGATTTTCTCCCATTCTCTCCCTCTCTTGAACTTTCTCTCTTCCCTTCACACACGCTCTCTCTCTCTCTCTCTCACTCTCTATCTCTCTTTCTCTCTCTCTCTCTCTCTCTCTCTCTCTCTCTCTCTCTTGCTCTCTCTTTCTTTCTTTCTTTCTTTCTTTCTTTCAGACTATATCTTTTCATTTTCTTCCCACCAACAGCACACATTTATTGGTTTTCTTCTTGTTATTATTTTATGTGTAACCTTTACATTTCCTTTGCGAGTAACTGTGAACGCTGAATGAGCAAGCAAAAGAAAATTTGTTTTTGTGTCATTTTTGTGTGAGAATATACCATTTTAAAAATTTCTTATCTCTGTCGCTTCTTCCTTTTCCAAACATTTACCACTTCTTGCTTTGCCACATTTCATATGATAATGGAGCTCCGTTAGTGCCTTTTTATATGACGTAGTATTGAAGTTTAGAGCTGAGTTTTCCAGTTGACTTGTGCTGATTTAGGTAAGTTGTGATGCTCCCCTACTTTGGCTTATTTAGAAGGTAAAGTGACATTTCCATTTTCTAGTGCAAATGTTGCTCCATGAAGGTTCAGCCCATGTTACTAAGTGGTAACAACAACTGCTAGTATTTTCTAATTTGCTACTTTTGTTGCTGCTCTTCCCCAGGTTAGTACTCATCTAGAATACCTACAATCGAAGGCAATCTAGTTGTGACATCCCATCTTTTTGAACACATGATCCACCCGCGCCTAGATTATGCGAACAGTCGGTTTGTTTTTTTCTTTAAGATTAGTGAGTGTTATGCGAGAAAGTTCGGGTGACATTTCTAGTACTTGAAGAGACTAGGTTGACGTTTTACTTTTTAATACATGTATTGTTTATATTATAAGCATTTTGTCTACCATTTCGCCTAATGCCATTGCTAATTAAAGTACCTTCTTCATTCTAATCGTTTTGAGGTGTTCTTGTCTTGTTTTTTGTTAGGTTTTTTTGCCTTTTTTTTTTCACAAACTTGGATAAACGCTTGAAATTGTTGTTCAAATGAAAGTGGTTTCCTTCTGTTCTACATACCATGGCTGCTATTTTCACCGTCACTTTGTTGACACTACTACTATTTTGACTGTTGTAGATGTAATAAATAGCAGAAAATTTATATATTTCACAACACCGTGTATAGACGCTTATATACTCGTCCCCCAAAATATGAATGCCAAAAGCAATATTGGTCAGTCACTGAACAAAGTATGTAAAAAGATTTGGTAATTGGTTTATCCATATTTCGTTGAAGTATATTCTTTTATTAGTTCCAGACCAAGCGTTGCACTCATAATGGAGCAGCAGTTTCGTCAACGAAACTCTTTCTATAGTACTTAAATTTTAGGGAATTAAAACGTTTGATAGTGCTACCAACAGTTTTGTTACTTACCGCTACGTTAATTCGCCTTCCATTGAAGAAAATAGATTATCTCGATACTGTTTGAATACGTTTAGATCCACTCCACGTAGATCTCCCATTTTTTTTTTTTTTTGACAAAATATCGGAAAGATGTTGCGGTTCCTGATTTTCGACGGGTAAGGTGGAACCTGTAGGACAATGTAGTGGCGACAAGTCCGGAGATTGATACAGATTTCAATATTGAAGTATAGTACGAGTTTTTCAAGAATCTGCCACATATAGATCATGTGCCGGTGTATCTCAGGCAACATGATTATGATATAGCAGAGACACACGCGTACGACGAGCACGAAGACACCACGACAAGACCATCAACAACAAGAGCAAGGACGACGATGACGACAGCAACCACAATGGAACCGAAAACAGTCATATCAGTCACAACGACTGCAACTAGAACCAATAATAACAACACCAACAACAGCCAAAGAACTGGTGACGATAATGACGACGGTGATCACAACAACAACAGCTCCTGCAACAACAATAAAAGTGGCAGCAACAACAGCAACGACAGTGACCGCAACAACAACAACAGCAACAACCGTAGTGACAACACATCATCGACGAAAGCAGCAGCCACAACTACAGTAGCGCCAACAACATCAACAATGACGGAAGAGTAGAAAGAAAAAAAAGAAAGAAAGACAGAAAGAAAGAATGAAATAAAGAAAGAAAGAATGAAAGAAAGAATGAAAGAAAGAAAGAAATGGAGTAATAATGAATGAATGTACGTGAACCTTCTTTACTATGGAGGGAGTTGGAAGCAAGATAAAGAACGTCAAAAGATCTGGTCTACCCGTCAGAATCACAAGACGAAGCCAAACCCTTAGACACTACAACATTCACAGAAATAACACAGTAGACACGTGCTGTTTCAACAAATGCCCAATCAGAGCAAGACAGCCAATAGGTATGATTTAAATCTCACGTAGTGTAGGAAATAATATGTTCTAGTGGCGGAACGTATACAAGATCAACGAAAAGACACTTTTCTGGTGTGACAGCTTCACACCAGAGTGAAGGTTCATGTCTACAACGTCACACCATCCAGTGCCGTACTCCAGTGCCACAAACAATATGCAAGATTTTTCTCCACATGCGTACTTCCAAGTGGGATAGGTACAGTCAACCTCAGAATAACGGAAGTACACTTCACTGAGAAGAAAGCACCCAGACTTAACGGCCTGAATGGACTCGACGAATTCAACTACTGTTGCTAGAGCCTTTAACCAGCGCCAGCAATAACCACCACATAAAGCAAATGGAAAGTAATCTAAAGGACTTTTGAGCCGGAAGCGTTCACAAAAGTAAACTTAACCTAACAACTAGCATCAAGGTTATCCACAGATTACAAGCCTATTCTTCCAACTATTTACCTCTATGTCTGTCTTTGTATCTAACTCTCTCTCTCTCTCTCTATCTATCTATCTATCTATCTATATATCTATCTATCTCTTCTCACGGACGTGCTGTCACATCGGCTGCAGAGGTAAATGTTTATTTGACCTTTTATTGTCCACATTTTGTTGGAATTTTTGTATATAAGGTGTGTGAAGCACCCAACTTTCTTTTTATTGTGTTTTCAAGGTAGGAATTGGCCCTTAGGGGCAGTTTCAACCTTTTTAAAATTATATATTTTCTTCTCGACATTGAAAAATGTCGAGAAACATAGTCATAGAACGCTGGACAGAAACATTGATGAACGAACATTTTCCTAGACTTGAGACGCTAGGAGAACAAAAAAATAAGTCATGCACGCGCACACACACCAAAACAACAACAGACATCGAAAAAAAGAATGAAGCAACAGATTCTAAAGACAAAGCTGTCAACGTCATGGATACTATTAACAGCCCTGTCACCACCACCAACACCAACAACAAAAACAAAACTGTAACCAAGGTTACAAAACCATGCGTAAAAACCGTCACAAATGTCTCTGACGTAAGCACCATTGCTGCTGACGCAATCATCACCACCACCACCAACAACAACAACGACAACAACAACAACAACAACAACAACAACAGCAACAACAACAGCAAGGACGCAAATTTATTGGTTGTCAGCACCGACACCACCTGTTCAACAAACTCTGCTGCCACTACCACCACCTTTGAACCAGGCAGTACATACACCAACATAAACAAAAATATTCAGAAGAACATGTCCGCCAGCACAACAAAAACAAATTTCGCAAATGCTCTAAAGGAAAAAAGAACAATAGTGACATTCACACAAAAACAAATAAAAGACACAAAATCCCTTCTTACGAAAGAAGGAGATGATGTCAGAATAAACATACCAAAAGATATTATAGAAATGAAAAACAAAAAGTGCATCATTTATAAACTGGTAAACACAAAAACCAGACGTGTAGAAAATGTTAGCACAGATAAAATTGAAGTTTGTCTTAGAAAAATTTGGCCTTATCAAAATCATGTCACCTGGGGAAGAAAATTTGGGACGGTGCAGGTGAGATTTCTGGATGAAAATTTAGCTAAACAATTTTCGACACTCTCTCTCCGCACAGATGACTTGGTGATGATACCGAGTTATCTAGGACAGAGAGTGACCAAAGTTATAATAAAAAATGTGCCATCGGAGGTGGACACCCAATGGCTGATATCGGCCGTATGCCTGGAAATGGAGGAGGCAAATATTTTGGAGATTACGGTCGGAGAGGAAAAGAACTGGGGAGGGAAAAATCTGGAAATCCTTCTCCACATCACGGAGGAGGCTTCACAGAAAATTCCTCCAAACATTAGATTGGCAGAGGACCACAAGCTGTATATGGTGGTAGAGGGCAGGCGACCTCGCTGTTACCTATGCAACAGCGAAGCACATCTGAAAAAGGACTGCCCTCTGGCCGTTAAACAAAAACAACAACAACAACAACAACAACAACAACAGAAGCAACTACCAAATACCCCCAACAGAAAAACCTTACTACCAACACCACCAGCAACACAAAAAACAACAACAGAAATATCAGCAATAACCACAACAGAAAAGACAACAGAAACTGCAAAAACAGAAGAAAAAAAAAAGAAAATTCCAAGACTGCCTCTCCCTCCCCCATATCACATACACCACACACAAATAACAAGCAGCCAACATCAATAAAAACAGCAACACAAACACTCACAGAAACACACACAGACGCACAAAATTTGCCGTTACCTCTTTCTGACTCCTCAGAACTCCCATCATCCGATGAAGAGAGTGGGGAGGAGTGCAAAATAGCTACGAAAGGAAAGAGGAAGCGCAGTAAGAAGAAAACAAAACAAAATGCAAACACAAACAAAGCAGGGAGATTCACATCTCCCGAAAATACTACTAACACCAATAGTAATATAAAAAAAACAATGCTAACAGCAATAGACAGTACAAACACAGAGTTGATGAATTACATCAACTCTAAAACAAACATCACAAATAACGATATCAAAACCAACAACCACCCACGTACAACACCGCCAAAACACATTAAAATTATTCATGTAACACCAGCATTGCACAACACAATAAAATCCCTCTACCCCAACTCGGTAGGGGGATTCCAGAAATATTTGTGCAAGAAATTGTACAATAACCTCCTTGGTGAAAAATCCAAGGAGGAAACAAAACTTTCTAACGGTAAGTAACAATCTGTTCTTTTGTTTTGTGCTTTAAAGCACACGTATAAATAGAATCATGGTGAAGATTGGTTGTGTGAATGTGCGTGGCTTGGGGTCGCCTTGGAAACAAGGGTACCTCTTAAATGACATCAAGTCACACAATTTGGATATCATAGCCATTAGTGAGACCAGACTTCATGAGCCGCAGGCCCTAAAGTCCATGTTTGGCGGACAGTTTAACATTTATTTTTCTCCCTGTCTGCTGAGGATGGGCGGTAGTGGCACGGCGGTTCTTTTTCGCAAGAGTCTGGATCTCCAAGTAAAGACGATATTTACGATATTTACGGACCCGGAGGGTAGACTGGTTGTCCTAGATGTGGACGGCAGCGATGGAGGCGCTTTTCGGTTGCTGGCAGTTTATGTGCCTCCTTTAACAGGTCGGTCGGACTTCTTTCGACGTCTAGAAGTATTCCTGGGAACGTCTCGTCCCTTACGTTTAGTGGGGGATTGGAATGCTACCTTGGACACGCATCTAGACTACGTGGGGAGTGACAAAACTAGAAGGGGATGCAAAGGCCTCATAGACCTGCTCAGACGCTTCCAATTGTCTGACAGGTACCGACTTGACCACCCAAATGTGCCAACGTGGACTTGGAGCAACCGCATGGGGTCGTCGAGGTCGTATCTAGATAGGATAGTGTGCAGGACAAGAGATAGAGATAGTTTAGGATGTCCACAGTTCCACATAGTCAGCTACACGGATCACAAACTTGTGACGTGTACGCTAGAATTAGATAAGGCACATAGGCAGGGTCCCGGTTACTGGAAACTAAGCGCGTCTTTCCCGTCGGGACAGGTTTTCAGAGACCGGATTAGCACGTTAGTAAAGAGGGCTTTGACGGGAGCCATCGTCAACAACAAATGGTGGTTTGCCCTCAAGAGAGCGGTAAGGGCGGAAGCAATAAGGTATAGCAGGGCACTAGCTGTAGAGAGGAACAGAGTAGAGGGGGAGCTAGTGAAAAAGTTAGAAGAGGCATTGCGAAGTGGCATCGCATCCGACGTTTTAGCGGCGAGGTTGGCCCTCGACCAACACTTCAATGCTAAACACGAAGCGTGTGCTGTCAGGGCAAGGATGCGTGCTCTGAGGAATGAAGGTGTTGGAGCCGCAGGAGAGGCCCGGGTGGTGGAGGCGCAGCGGGGTAACAGAGCCACCATCCGGTCTCTGGTAGACGAACAGGGGCGCGAATTGCTCGAGCCGAGCAAGATGTGCGAGGCGTTTCAGCGGCATTTTGCCCGACTGTTCGGGAGGATTGGCGAGCGAGAAGGCAGGGTGGACTTTAGTGCCTACCTGCACAGCTTACCACGACTCTCGGCAAGAGAGGCGGAGTGCTGCGAAGGGGTCATCACGGCGAAGGAGGTGAGGGACGCGATGGCGGGTTGCTCGACGGACAAATCTCCGGGTTTGGATGGTCTGCACTACGAGCTTTACAACTGTATGCCAGACTTGTTTGGAGACGTCTTGGCGGTCGTGTACTGCGACTGGCAGCAGAACGGGAGCATTCCCGGTTTTGTGAGCCGAGGAGCGGTAACGCTGCTGAAGAAAGATCCAAACAAGGGGGACGCCATAGATAACTTTAGGCCCATCACTCTGCTCAATGCAGACTTGAAAATTTTGGCCAAGGTGTTAGCCAAGCGGTTGGCGCTTGTCATCGAGAAACTGGTCGGCACGGAGCAAACGTGCGCCGTGCCGGGCCGGAGCATCCATGACAACCTCCATCTGATGCGCTACATCATAGACAGGGTAGTTAAGGAACCTGGCATGGGTGGGGCCCTGATCAATTTGGATCAATCCAAAGCTTTCGATAGGGTAGACCATCGATACTTGGAGGCCGTCCTCGAAGCGGCCGTCTTCGGTCCCTTTTTTCGCGGCTGGATGGCTGCCTTGTACACAGGCATCCGTTCGGTTGTTCGCTTCAATGGACGTCTATCGGGACCCTTCGACATTGCACGTTCGGTTCGTCAGGGATGCCCCCTGTCGCCGCTCCTGTACGTATTGACTCTCGAGCCACTACTGCGGAAGCTGGCGACGCTGAGGGGCATCCCGCGAGAACTGGGGTGCGGGACGAGCGTGTCGGCATACGCGGACGACGTCACCGTCATAGCGTCTAGCCACGAGCACATCGAGCTTGTCGGCGAGACGCTGAAAGACTACGAAGCGGTAACGGGAGCGAAAATCAACCGGGATAAGTCGGTGGGTTTGCTGCTCGGCACCTGTAGAAGCAAGCCCATACCGTCCGGCAGCGCCTCAGTAGTGGGACGCTGGACGGACGGTCCCGTCAAGTTGCTCGGAGTCTGGTTCGGTCCGGACCTGCAAACGGAGAAGAACTGGGACGAGATAACGAGTAGGGTGGCCACTCTCTGCCGGCAATGGTCCGAGAGGAAGCTGTCCCTAAAAGGTCGGGCGGAGGTGGCGAACGCGTACATCGCGTCCGTCATCGAATACCGCCTGACCGTCGTGCCTTGTCCCGATCGCGCCATCACCGAAATGGAGCGCATCCTCTTCCGCTTTTTGTGGAAAGGAAGCGTTCCGATGGTGAGGCGATCCGTTTGTTGCCAACACCCGCTGAAAGGAGGGCTGGGCATGCCGTGGTTGATGATGCGCAGACATGCGCTGAGACTGCGACATCTCCGGCTCTACGTAGACGACGATGAGCAGGTGTGGTCGCCGTTTGTGCGACGCGCTTTCCCGCAGCTCGTCTCCATGACCGAGCTGCAGTCGTGGATCAAAAAGAGGCCGAGGAATGGCGAATGGCACCGTGAGTGTCACGTTGCTCTGCAACAACTTTGCCGTCCCGGGTCGACCTTGAGCGGCTGCATCACAACGAAGTCATTCTATAGGGGATTAGTGGAGGGCAGGTACGACGACGATCTCGGGGCGAACCTGGGCGTCGACGAGGAATACCTGACCCGCCTGTTCAGGACGACTTTCGGGCCGGGATCTATGGACAACTTCCAGAGATCTCTGGCCTGGCAGTGTTACCGAGAGGCGCTACCCGTTCGGGATTAGAGACAAATACTTTCCTCTCTGGTCAATCTCTCATCAACCTTTTCAAGTATCACTTGAAAAGGAAGGTGAGAGTAGAGAGGCAAGTGTTGTCTAGCAAATGTTTCGAAAAAAGATGGATACACGTAGCAAGAATGGCACGTATAAATGACGAAGCCACCTTGACCATGATTCTATAAAAGGTTTTAAAATTTGGTAAACAGAGAGTTACTTACGTTTCTTGCATAAATAAAAGAAATTTTATTTAACAAACTGTGACACTAAAGACCGAGGTTACCGTGGTCTTTTCGTAGGTTTTTCTTTCCACGGATAACCTCCCCATTTATTGGGAATTTTCTGTAATATTTCATATTTTTTGTAAATACCCCAAACGTTTTGCGATGTTTTTTTTTTTTCATCGTTGTCCCCACTTTTGTTTTTTTTTCTGCTTTGTTTTCGCCCCCCTCGAAAAGAAAAAACTCTACATTTGTATTTTGTCCCCTCTGTGTTGAGCCCTGTGTGGCTAATAAAGAAACCTATCTATCTATCTATCCATCCATCTGTCTTTTTAAATGTTAAATCTTTAAAACTAAGTCCTAATTATCTCACTATCTATCCACCTGTCTATCCATCAATTTATCTATCCGTCTATCTATCTGTCTATCTATTTACCCATCTATTGAACTATCTATATTAACTTTAAATCTTTAAATCATTAAAATTCTTGAAACTTTAAAACATATAAATTTAAAACTTTAAAACTTTATAACTTAATGACCCAGAGCCTTCAAAAGCTTTCGAAATTCTTTGAGAGTTTTCGAGATTTTATTAATAGTTCCAGAAGCTTTTTCTCCGAGGGCTTTTTAAAGTTTATTAAGCTTTTTAAAAAATTCACTTGTTCACACTTTTTTCATATATTCATTTAAGAGTTTTTTTCATTCTTTCACATTTTCGCTTTGTCTTCACCTTAAGCGCTTTTAACTTTTAACATAGACCAACTTACCTTGTTACTATATTTCCTCCTCTTCTTTTGCCCTCCTAATTTCTCCAGACGAAATACCGCTAAGCATTTCTCCCGGAGTACTAACGATTCTGCCAGCTTCCCCACCTGAATGATAATGATAATAATAATAATAATAATAATAATAATAATAATAATAATAATAATAATAATAATAATAATAATAATAATAATAATAAGAAGAAGAAGAAGAAGAAGAAGAAGAAGAAGAAGAAGAAGAAGAAGAAGAAGGAGAACAACAACAACAACAACAACAACAATAATCATAATAATAATATGCTGCAGCTGCTAATATTACAACTACTACTATTATGATAGCACAGGAATCTGAGGCCCAACTACCACCCTTACCACTACCCCCACCCCTGCTACTGATGCTGTTGCTGCTACTACACATACAAACTATAATATCAGTGATATCAGTGATGATAATAATGATAATAATAATAATAATAATAATAATAATAATAATAATAATAATAATAATAATAATGAAAGTAAACGGATGGAGCCTCCCATGGCCTGACTAATGATACATCTAGTGATGGTGTGGCAATAAAAACACTGGTAACTGCGCAACCTGATAATAGCTACCTCATATGAGTGACAATGAAACACAAAACATTGTGAATAACGGTGATAATGAAACTGAAGCCAATGATGGTGACAGTGTTGCAGCTGCCTGTCGATATCCATAAAGGGACCACCACACACGATGTAGATGGAACAAGCAAATTAATGCTGTGGTCATGGAGTGTTACAACCTGAGCAGCCCGGTAGATGAAAATGGTGCTCAAATTAGGGGTTACCGACAATGTATGTATGATCATTTGAGAGAAAAGGGATTGTTTTAACTCACGGAATAGAGTGATCAAGCTAGAGCAATAAGAAAAAAAATCATTGGTTCACAGAAGTAGAGCTCGAAGCTATAAAAAGACGGGTCTTGGAAAAAAAGCAGCAGAGATAATGTTGAAAATACAGGTCTTACTAATAAGAGTAATCTCATAGCACAGGAAAGGAGCGGTAGTAGTTTACTTGATGAGAGACATATAGATAATCTAAAAGAAGACAATAAAACTGATGGGGACATGACAGATGAACAAAAGGCAATCTACGACAGAATAAAGGCAAGACGACAGGAGAACGATAGCGACATTATTTGCAACCTTAAAAAGGTTAGTCGATGGAAATTGAACCAAGAAATGAAAAATGTCAATGCAATTCTGAAATACATCAGAACAAACAGCATCTCAGAAACAAATAATTTGATCAAGGCAGCAAGTGTAGTTGTAGCAGAAAACATGGGTGTTGATGTCAAGAAAAAGAAACATAATGGGAGTGACAAAAGAAAAACCCATGGTGGAAAAGAAGAATACATGCAGGGTTAGACATGCTCTCGAAGGAAATCTCTATGTTAGACCGAAAAGAGAAGGGGGAGCTTAAAATCGAACAAAACTACAGGGCGCTGAACAGGAAGTATAATATTGAAAGAAAGGGCCTGAAAGTGGAACTGAAACAGCACCTCGTTGCAAAGCAAGCCAATATGGTAAGATACAACCAAAGAAAGAAGGGTTACCACTAGAATAGGTTATTCAGAGTCGATCAGAAGAGATTCAACAAAGAAATAAATTGAGTGTACAGATGAAAAGTTGATACCAGATAACAATGAAAGTCAAAGGTTTTGGAGTGACATCTGGAGGAAAGACAAGGAGTACAAGAAGGATGCTGAATGGCTGCAAGAACTGAAACAAATAATAGTCTGTCCAAAAGAGACAGAACTAGTCGTTTCAGTTAGGGAAGTGAAGCAAATCAGCAAAAAAATGAGCAACTGGAAGCCCCGGGGACCAGATGGATTTCAAGGCTACTGGATTAAAAGATTTGGTGAATGTCATGCACGAATAGCTGCGCAACTCAACACCTTGTTAAATGCCGACCAAGTAACACCAGAATGGTTGACATTGGGTAGGACAGTGCTGTGCTTGAAAAACATCATAAAAGGCAATGCGGTAGACAATTACAGGCCGATATCCTGTTTGCCACTTATGTGGAGGTTATTGACTAGAATCTTCACAGAGTCAATGTACGAACATCTGGGAAAATGGAGTCATGCCACATGAGCAGAAGGATTGCAAGCGTAAGTACAGAGGTACCAAGGATCAACTCCTGATAGACAAAACTGTACTTAGAGACGGCAAGAGGAGGAAAAGTAACTTAATCATGTCATGGATCGACTATTGTATGGTGTGCGATATGATCTCACGTTCTTGGATTATGGAATGTATGAACCTATTTGGTATTGCATCGAATGTTGAGCGATTGCTTGGAAAAAGTATGTCGAATTGGAGGACGGACCTGACAGCATACGGAAGAAGTTTAGGGACAGTAGAAATTAGGAGGGGCATCTTCATTATTATTATTATTATTATTATTATTATTATTGTTTTAAAATTAGGCACAAGTATAACAGCCTTTAGACACAGCAATTATTCGATGCCGTTGACTTCAGTGTTTAAATTGTACTTTATTTTGTTAAGCTACGAATGGTGGAAGGCAAAGTTCACTCCAGACTTTAACCCAGAACGTAAAACACTCGAAGAAATATTGATTACAAATTTTGGCATAAGGCCAACAATTTCGAGGGAAGAGATGTGTTGATTACATCGACCACAGTGTTCAACTGATACTTATTTTATCAACACAAAAATGATGACCGGTAAATTCGATCCCAGCAGCTTTGGAACTCAGAAATTCCACTCAGTGTTTTTTTCCGGCGCGGTAACGATTCTGCCAGCTCGCTGATTTCAAGGAATATTGCAAGGTACTTAGACGTTCTTACGTTTTTACCAGTTCATCTCCAGAAGTAATTTCTAACATAAAGAACAAGGAAGTGCGGGGAAGAAGTGTTAGACAATTAAATGTATCACAGTATTTGATGGGTAATTTATCGATCTTGAAGAGCTGAATGACAAAGCTGAACTCGATGGTTGATACTAGAACGTAAAATGCCGTAGTAAATACTGCGAAACTTTTTTCCCCGGCGGTCTCATGATTCTGTCAAACCATCCGTCCTTAATAGTGGTGCTTAATGTCGGTACCAGACATGAATTTGTGAATGAGTGGTTAGTCGATTAAATAGACTTCCGTATTTGGCTGATACGATTTTTGTTTTATCAAGACCAGAGGCATAAGAGGTAATGTTGATCTCATCAGGATTAAAACTTAGAACATAGACTTAACTATATATCTGCTACTGCATTAATTTTGTACATTCGCAAATACTAATACTTAAAGAATGTTCATTTTAATTTGAAAATGCTCGGTTCTTTCATGATGTATACAATTTTTGCAATAATTTTATTCTTTTTCTTCTCTAGATTTAAATGCAAATAATACTTGCATAAACCAAATGGTTGCTTAGTAACAGACGTTGATTATCCTCTGAAACATTGAATAATAGATTAAGTAAAGTATTAAAATAATATTTGTCAATGTATGTCCTTTTTTTACATAAAAATTGTCGTTAAAATGTTGAAACGACGTAAAAACATAAAATAGAAAAACACCTTTTCTTTCCAACAACGCAATATGGAAAATTTTGTTTTCTATAACTATAAAGTGATTATAAATTAAATAGGAATTAAACTCATATCGTGTAGTTAAATTTTGATGTTTTACATCTGTTTTGTTTCATGAAGACTATTGAAGACAAGTCAAGTTAGGAAAACCTGTCCCTCACAAAATTATAACTATACTTTCCCAGCGTAAACTTACGAAACATTTCGAAAAATTATAATATTTAGTAGCCCTACTCCTAATTGTTTTCACACTATTGTATCAGTATGCATTCAGATCAATGGAACCAATTCGTGTCTCCATATCTATACGTATATCTCGATTTATCTGTCAATATAGCGAACGACCAATTAGACTTTCGTGCGAGAAGATAGTTTTATTCTTTTGTTTCATCGGAGGACTATGGTGATGCTGAAGCCCACCTGCAACGGTTTATTTGATCGAATCGACCTCAGGATATTGTTTAAGTATGATATTTCTTCTATCGGACTCTAGTTTCTGAACCGTTAAGTTATGATGATGTAAATAAACCATCACCTCTTGTTAAGTTCTGATAGACAAATGCGAAGAAGTATATACATGAATACACACACGTACATGCGCTATAGGAACACACACACACACACACACACACACACACACACACACATATTAGCCTCTTACCCACATACGTACTAGCTTATCTTTCAATCTTAGTTATCGTTGTATAATGGTCCCTGTTACCTGCAGATAATTGGTCTTGCATCTCCTACACACAGGTTACTCACGGCTCACTCGCCTCTCCACTCCTTGCTGTGTTCATATACCTTTCCTAAATTTTGCACTAAACTCTATATACAGTCTTCCTGCATCAGAACATCAGCCGTGTAATTTCATTCTTGTTCACGTTTTTCTTGCAGGTGCTGAATAGCAAATGTTTAAACGGAAGGTTAATTTAATCACGCTCACTGGTTTCGGAAATCCTGTAACAAATCATGGGCACTGACTTTCCTCCGTACTCAACAAGGAGAGATATTTGGTTGGCTCGGAGCGCCTGTATGGTCGTAACGGAGTGGTTTCACAGGGATATTGTGTAGTACTAGATTTGATACAACATTGGGCAGCTGTATCTAAAACAAACCCTAAAAGGTCTTCTACATTCTTATGGTTTCTTCACAGTAATACATATTATTCTGAGCTAGTTTCGTATAGTAAAAATATAAAGACTGGTCTCTTCTTTTGGCAAACAACTAACTTCATCTAGGGACAGTATACGCTTCTGGGAAGACCCTGCATATTTCAAAATAATTATCAATCAAGTTAAAATCAATTAATCAATTAGCTGTAACCGGAAACCGTTGATGTTGAGCAATATATTTGCACTTAGTTAAGAGTTTGATGAAGTTCTAACGGCTTCTGAAATGCCATATGTATAGTGTATTTCCTGTGCTATACACTCAAGGCATTTATGTAAAATCATAAATACATAACTTTAGGGATTACATTAAAGAGTAAAAATGAAATTTACGTAATATTATAGAAAACTGGCACCGTAATTCTGTTCACAATGAAATCGTTTCGTATCTTGAAGAAATTCCGAATAGTATGTGTGTACATATATGTGCGTGTGTGTTCATGCATTTATTTGTACAGGTATATATGTATATGTATGTATTTGTTTATGTTTCTATGTATGTATTTGTTTATGTATTGAGTTAGCAATTAAGTTCCGCTGTTTTTTTTTAATTTTTAAAATGATTTAATAAAAAAAGAACTAATTAATCAATAATGTATTCATCCTTGTTGTTTATAATTTCTTCCCAACGTTCAACAAGATTTTCAATACCTCGTTGGTAGAAATCACCCGATTTCGACTCGACAAATTGATCCCACCAAGCTCTCAATTTTACATCAGTATTGAATGAGACACCGCACATAACATTTGAAAGAGATCGAAAGAGGTGGAAATCTGTTGGTGCCAAATCAGGGGAGTACGGCGGGTTTGGCAGCACTTCCCCGCCATGCGTCTGAATGGCTACCTTGGTCATATTGGCAATATGAAGGCGGGCGTTGGCGTGCAGCAGAACTCCATGCTACCGGTTAGGTCTTTTCTCTTGAATAGCCGTGTTGAGTCGTTCCATCTGTTAAACATAGAGTTCTGCGTTGACCGTTTGGTTCCGTTCAAGCAATTGCTAATGGATAATCCCTTCCCAGTCCCACCATATGCACAATATCGTTTTACGCGGATAAAGATCTTGTTTCACGTGCGGTGTCACTTGCTTACCGAGGCTAAGCCATTCCTTACGCTGCTTCGTATTGATGTACAGACACCATTTTTCGTCGCCAGAAACGATTCGGTAAAGAAAACGTTGCTTGTGTCCATGAGTTGAGTGGTGATGAGCAAGCAAACCAGTGGAGATTGTGGCTCGATGATTTTTGTTGTTGTCACTTAAAGCATGCAGAGCCCATGCTCGATACTTCTGAACTTTTCCCATCGAGTGAAGATGCTTCTCTATAGCAGTGTGGGAGCATTCCATTTTCTCTGCCAGTTCCCTTGTCATTTGACAAGAATTTTCGTGCAAAAGTTACTTTAAGCGCTCTTCATCGAACTCAACTGGATGGCCAGAACGAGGTGCGTCTTTGAGGTCAGAATTTCCATTTTTGAACTTGGCATATCAATCACGAGCGGTTCTTTCAGCTATGGCACCCTCTCCATACACAGCAGAAATGTCGCGAGCAGCTTTTTCATCCTTAGAACCTTGATTAAAAGCAAAAAGGAGGTGTCAAAAATGCTCGTTTTTCTTAACTTGACATTCCATTTTAATGATCTGAAAATAAACAAAAATTTACTGAAATTAACCAAAAAAAGAAAAACATTAAAAAATGATTCGAAAATAGAATTCTCGAAAAAAATAGATTTCAAAATGTAAAAATGCAATAAATTGCAAAATTTAAGAAAAAAACGACGGGAACGTAGTTGCAACTCAATATATAGTTGTGTACAATGAGTACGATGATTGTGAACGGGATTAGGGCTCAATGAAATAGTTAAAATCAAACTTCAAATGCAGTTGAGTTGGTAAGCAGATATCAATAAAGTTAGATGGATATGCGCAAGTGTATGGAATACATTTACATGTTATATAGTTTTACACAATAGAATCATATTTTTGCAGCTGTTTCGACGCATCCTGCGAACTGTGAGTATTATTATGCAAATAATGTAATTACTTGTAAACATGATTTAAGGAGGGTAGAAGAAAGACGAAAAATGAGCCATGAAAGCAATGAAGAAAAGTACCTTTAATACGTGAAGAGATAGAAAGTAAAGACGATAAAACATAAATTGATTAAAACAACAGCCAAGTAGATTTATGTACGAGACATAACATAAAAAAAGGAATACATACAAACCCAAGTATTGAGAGGTGAAGTTGAGTAGTACGGGAAGACTAGTCAAGAAGAGCCCTTACTGGGTTTATGGGATACACAATAATTTGTAAATAGATTATTTGGGATGAGTGTCTCACATTGATTAAAACAATACGCAGAGACAAGCATCAGAGTTTAAGAAGAATTATTAGGTCGTAATGTATGAAATTTGTAAAAAACGAAAAAAATTTTACTAATGTTTTATAAATACAAGGAATAGTTTTATTCATCAAAGTATGCACCAATATTGTCAATACACTTTTATCATTTCAGCGGTAGCTTGTCCAGCCTGTTTTACAGCATCGTTGAAATTAAATTTTTTTTCCTATCAAAAAGTTATCCAAATTCTGGAAGAAGTGGTTGTCAATGGGGGCAAGATCAAGTGAGTATGGTGGATGATGGAGAACTTCCAACTCCAACACTTGTAGTTTTGTCAGTGTTGTCTGACGTTGTCTTACAATAAAATAGGAGTTGATCTTTCGACTAATCTAGACTGTTTTTTGATAAGCTTCTGCATCATGTGGTGCAGTTGACTGCAGTATACTTCGGCTGTGATTGATGAGCGAGGTTTAATGAAATCATAAAGGATCACACCTGCGCCAGACTATCAAACAAACACCATCAGTTTCTTTTGATGAATTTTGCTTTTCGGGCTGTGTTTTGGTGGCTCGTCTTTGTCCAACCATTGTACTGAACATTTACGGTTGTTGTATTGGATCCATTTCTCATCACATGTTACAATTCGATTCAAAAATGATTAATTTTTGTGACGAGAAAGTAGCATAATGCAGGCTTCCAAACGCTGCTGTTTCTGATTTTCATTGAATTCATATGGAACCCACTTGTCTAACTTTTTCACTTTACCGATTTGAACTGGATAAGTCAATATTGTTAGCAAGCAAACAATAAACAAGAGCAATAAATCACGGGCACTTTGAGATGGATCTGACTCGACGGTGGCTTTCAGTTGGTCATTATCCAACTTTGTTTCTGATCATGAGTTTGCGTCTTGAAATCTTAATTGTCCTCATTGGGTCATAATGTATTAAATTAAATGAATAGGGCTCCTGTTTCTATTTGATTATGAAAATCAACTAGGGACAAGATCAGGTGAGTATGGTGGATGATGGAGAATTTCGAACTCCAACAACTGTAGTTTCGCCAATGTCATTTTTGCGATCTGCTGTCTGACGTTGTCTTGCAATAAAATAGGTGTTGATCTGTTGACTAATGTAGGCTTTTTTTGTGTAAGCTTCTACGTCATTTGTTCCAGTTTAGAGAGGTCAAAGTTACCAGAACGAAAGTTTGCAAACCAATTTGATTTGTCTGTTGTGTAATAACATGAGAATGAAATACTCCATTAATATTCCGAGCTGCCTGTGATGCTGTATTTCCCAAAAATAACTCATATTTCAAAGCTGTACGAATTTCCGACTTAACCATCCCTAAACAAAACTAGCAAAAAACGATTTATAAATACTTTATAGAGCGCAAAATGAGTTTGAATAAAGAAATAGATGTGTCAGCTTTCTAACAAAAATAAAGATTGTCAAAATATAATAATGGCGAAAATGAACAGCTGTCAAAGTTTACAATATACCTTACTACAAATGTTATACTTGACGACCTAATACTAAACGGATTCTTCAAGAAGACATTATAAAGGTTTATAGCAACAATAACAAATGTAGAATGAATGTAAAAAGTGATGTAAAATTTAAATAAATTTCTTTAGAACATCGTTTTATGAAACAAATCATCTGCGGGCTCACGCAAAAAAAAGCGGGAATCTAAACAATAATGTATTTATACATTGTTATTACTTTCAGGAATATATGCTTCCTGGTGATTTTCATCAGATAACACCCCCTCCATATAGAAGTTGTGTTCACATAGCACACGGGATTCAACGCTGTTAGATGACTTTGAGAAACTGCGATATTTTGACATTATTGTGTGTATCCTCAGTCAAAGCTTTCCCTCCAGACCGAAGTTTCTCACAAGAGCTCAATGCGCCAGATGATGGATACGATAGCATTTTAAAAGCAAAATCTGGAAACGTTGAATGTGTACCTTTTGCCTGTAAAATACCTCCATATCCGACGCTTCTAAAATTTGTTTATAAAGTTTTCTCGCATTCGGAAAGCTGTTATTTAGCATTAAAATTGACAGTAATTGTTGTCGGGGGTTGTTTAGCTTAAGGATAGAGCACTCAGCCGGTATCTGAGGGGTAAAGATTTCGATTCCCGGAACTGCTTGCAGGCAAATAGACCCCAGGACTTATTCTTTGTAAGCCTGGTACTTATTCTATCGGTCTCTTTTGCCGAACCGCTAAGTTACGAGGACGTTAACTCATCAATATCGGTTGTCATACACACACGCGCACACAAGCACACACACACACACACACACACACACACACACACACACACACACACACACACATATATATATATATATATATATATATATATATATATATATATATACGGCGGGCTTCTTTCAGTTTCGGTCCAAATCCACTCAGAAGGATTTGGTCGGCCTGAGGCTGTACTAGAAGACACTTACACAGGGTGCCACACAGCGGTACTGAACCGAGAACCTTGTGGTTAGGAAGCAAGTACCTCACTACACAGTCACGCCAGTGTCTATATGATAAGAATTTTATATAATTTATGACAATAAACCACGGTTACGTTATATTATTTATTTATTAGGATGGATTAATCATTTTTTAACTTTCCGAAGTATTTTCTGCCGAATAAGTAATATGTTATCTGCAACACCCTGGCACAGTTTCCTGGTCGTAAATTTAACCTAAGAGATATAGTACTATATTATTTCTGCCTTCAGATGATGAATGTGATGCTGGAAAAAGAGGCAGTAAATGTCATCGAACGGCGCTTAAAAGTGACACGAATTCGTTAGAATATTGGTCACGAAATCATGTGAAAACACCACCCCTGGTGATTCACTGGAGTTCTGGGTGAAGACCAGTGTTTTTGACACATGACACTTTTTGAAAGGTTTTGCTGAGTCAAAAAAGCACTAGTTGTGCCGTTTCACATCTTTATACACACTGGGCTATACATAGCTATATGTTCGTTTAAGTTTCACTCAAGTTAGGATATTGAACTATTGTTGCCATAGAAAGTTTTACATTCATGTAATGAAATCTTCTTACAGTGCGACATCTTTTTATCAATTGAATCACGTATCCCAGTTTACATCGACAAATAGTTATGGGTTGTCTTCTCTAAACGCAATAAGGGGTCTTCTTGACTAGTCTTTCCTTCATAGTTATAGTCGATTTCATTTACTCCTCTACTTCGCCCTCTTTTACAAGGTTTTATAACAATTCCCTTCTTCGCGTTAGGTCATGTACATAAATTAGCGACATTTTTATCCTTTTATCTTTCATTATCTTGATTTTTCTCTATCTTTTTTTCACGTTAATAACTCCTCTTTCTCCTTCACCTTCTAAGATCATTCTTTATTTCCACCCTTCTAACCTCGCAATCAATTTCTTTCCCGCTTCCGCATAGTTTTTTAACATTTCCCTTCTTTGTGATCGGTTAGCTGACGTGGTTACTTTTCAGATCTTGCTCTTTTACATTCTTCTACGCACATAAATGTTTTTCTCCCTTATTTTTCTCTCAGTTTTTCTTTAGTTCCTTTATCTGTATCTACCGTTCTAGTGACACTATTTATATTTGGCAATTATTCCTCCCATTGCATTTAGCCATTCTCTCTGGGGAAAACGAACTGCGTTTGTTTCATGTAGGCACATATGTATTATAGCTCCTGTATTCTAACGTTTCAGTTGCTTCTGTATTATTTAAGTATTAATGTCTTCATAACGTTTACACCTTCTTGCATGTCATGAATAATGATATCCATAATTCACAGGATGCGTCCAAATGGATGTATATATCTGGTTATATCATGTAAAATGATGTAACAAATCATATTAATATATTCCGGGTACCTATAATTTCTTAGCTTTCTTTATTGATCTATACGCATTTATATATACATTCATAAATACACACATATACTTACATATATAGAATACATATATAGCCTACATATACATATATATATATATATATATATATATATATATATATAGAGAGAGAGAGAGAGAGAGAGAGAGAGAGAGAGAGTGAATCTAAAAAATAGGAAAGTAGGATTTTCTAAGAAAGAGCAAGGCGCACATATCTTAAATCCAGTTTATTAGCAGCACAGTTAAAATTTCTAAGACATTCCAAAGATTTTCCATCTAACACTCTTTAAATGAATATATGCACACACTTGGTTGTGTGCATCTACAAAGGCACACATACACACACCGGAGAACTAAAGAGGCATGTTTTCACTCAATATAGGTGCAAGTGGATATATCTACATATAACTAGCGCACCGTCGGTTACGACGGCAGGGTTCCAGTTGATCCAATCAACGGAACACTACGCTCGAGAAATTAACCTGAAAGTGACAGAGCACTCCACAGATAAGCATACCCTTAACGTAGTTCTCTGAGGGAGTTAGCGTGACACAACATTTGACAAAGCTAGCCCTTTGAAATAGAAAGAAAGTGTCTTTCTCAAGGATACAATGCACCGCTGGGAACTGAACATCCGACCTTAAGATCGAATATCCTAACCACTGAGTTACTCGCCCTCATACCGGATTATATGCAAACACTAACTCAACCACATATTTACAAACCCCGGTAATGTCTTAACTAAGATGTCGTGTCTCTTTATTAACGACTTGCTTGAACTCCGTCAAAGAGAACTTAAATAAATCTCAAAGAAAATCATACGTACGTATACGGAGAGGAGCTTAAGCTAGAACTCCGTCGTTATGTCGCATGAACTGAGAATCGATGACATTATCATGGTTATCAGAATTAAATCATTGTATATTTCTGATGATATTGTAACTGAAACATCAATAAAAATCTACATATTGATAAACACGGAGAGACAGATATACAAACAGACAGATAAACAGACAAACAAACAAACAGACAAACAGACAGATAGACAGACACACAGATAGATAGATAGATAGATAGATAGATAGATAGATAGATAGATAGATAGATAGATAGATAGATAGATAGATTTCAAAGTGGACTAAAAAAATCGTAGATAAAACATGATATTCCAAATATATCTCTATGGAATTCGTGAAAAAAATAATTGAAGAATTTGAACTATGATACAATTGTATTAATAGTGAATATATATTAAATCGAGAACACCTGACAGCAGCAAGTCAAATCTGCCAGACATTTGTTAGAAGATAAAACAATAAAAGACAACTGACAGATATGGTACACACAACATTATCGATTTGACTAAAATTGATGTTGTTGCTGATTTGGAAAACAATGGTCATACATATCAATATACTATTTTGAGAAGTTTCATATAGATTAGAATATAGATGTAATACTAATAATAATAATAATAGTAATAGTAATAATAATACTAATAACAATAATAATAATAATAATAATAATAATAATAATAATAATAATAAAAATAACAATAACAACGATAGGCCTTATTACTATTTGAAATGCCCATCAAAAGAAAGGAAGAAAGGCCCGTCATTTGAACCGTCTTCGAATTATGGATGACCTGAAATTGTTTGGAAAATCTGAAAATCAGATAGATTCCTTAACCAAAACAGTCCAGATATGTGGTAAGGACATCTGTATGGAATTTGAGATTACTAAATGCTCAGTACTTAATATGAAAAGAGAGGAGAAAGTAGCCTGTAGAGGATTGTGGTTACCATCAGGAGAGACCATGGGTGAACCAGAGGGTAGTGTGTATAAATATTTAGGAATTTTGGAGCTGGATGACGTTTTACACAGAGAAATGAAAGTCAAGGTCAGCGAAGCGTAT
>NC_142932.1:52860264-52862764 GCF_046866305.1 Octopus bimaculoides | reverse complement strand
ACTTTGGAGCAATGGGCCAAAGTGTGAAAAATGTTTTTAATCCTTTCAGTCATATAGACTGCGGTCATGCTGGTGCACCGCTTTGGCGTACTCTAGTCAAACGCATGGACCCCATGATTTATTTTTTAAGCCTGGTACTAATTCTATCGGTTATCTTTTGCCGAACTGCTAGTTACATAATATTCATTGCAATTAAATATATTAACTGTGTTCACCGCGTGTATTGAATACATGTTCGAACAATAGTTTTCTCGGTCTCCCTCTCTCCTTCTCTGCCTCTCTCCCTCTCTCACCCTCTCTCCCTTCCCCGCTCTGTCTCCCCTCTCTCTCTGTGTATTTCTCGCGCGCGCGCGTGCTTACCTCACAAAGACACGTCATGTACAGCTTTGTGTAAGTATAAGGAAATAAATTATAGACTATAGCAATACATATAGTAATTAAGATTATAGAGAAGCACATAATATGAGAGACAAGCTGAAAATTAGTAACAGCTTTGTGATGCACATAGAGATAAATTATATAATTTAGAAAAGACAAACTAATTAAGACAAGTTACGATTAAGATTTTCGTAAATAGTGTTTTGCATGTGTACATCATTTAGACTGTCCTTTATTCGTTCACTTTTTTTTCTATACGAAATGCTGCAAAAACATGGTGGCTGTGTTGGTTTTGCACCTTGGGCATTTTGGTCGCTTTCCCATAGGTTCATTTTTTTTTCTTGAGGGTCTTTTTTTTATTTTCGGTATTGAGGCTTTTACCAAAGCTGACTTTTTGTCCTTTGTAATCCATTTCCCCACAAGTTGATGGGGATGCTGCCGATATGAGATGCTACAAATAAATTATCTTCTTTTGAGACTGAAGACTAAGTAGGGCTTCTCATTTGAGATTTCTGCCGTTATTAAGAAGTGATGATGTGGATTTGCTGGAGAAATTTAGCATGCATGCAGACCATTATACAACACACAGCAACCTTGATATTTTTCGCAGCACAGCTATATTCATATGTGTCTCTCTTGAGGACCCATTGGACTGCATCGTAAAAGGTAGACACACTAACTGTTTGCATCTGTTTCTTTTACTTCGCCAAAATAAATCTTAATGCCAGCAATTTCGATGGAGGGAGTAAGTCGATTATATTGATGCCAGTGTTCAACTGGTATTTATTTCATTGACCCCAAAAGGATGAAAGGCAAAGTTGACTTCGGTGGAATTTGAACAAAGAATGTAAAGACGGACAAAGTGCTACTAAGAATTTTGCCCGACGCGCTCTTGATTCTGCCAGGTATTTTGTACCCAGCCAATGCACTGAGGAAGACGTCGAACTGGTAGCATCATTAACACACCGGGCAAAATACTCAGCGGCGTTTTGTCCATCTCTACGTTCTGAATTCACTTTCCGCCGAGGTCGACTTTGCCTTCCATCCTCTCTAGGTCACTAAAATAAGCACCAATTGAGCAGTGGAGGTCGATGTAATCGATTTATTCCCTCTCCCGAAATTGTTTGCTTTCTACCAAAATTTTAAATCAATATCATAAGTATGTTACCGCAGCGAACAAACTATGCAAAACAAAGTTTAAGCGAGGATCAAACTGTACACTCTCTAAATACCTTAATCGAAATTTGATAAATTAAGACATGAGAATCCAACCAATGGCTGCAACAATTCAAAACTCATATTCTACACTGCTGCAGCAGATTATTGATAGATAAACTAAACACTTCACACTATACAAAATCACCACCGGAAACTGAAGTCCGCATACAGGCACGCGCACACACACACACACACACACACACGCACGCAACACATTGACACATATACGAAACATTACCAATTTAAGTAGTACGACTCGTATTGCACCTACTGGGAAATAGGTGAAACGCTCAAATAACACCAAAAACTACGATTCTATAGACAGAAAGCAAATCTGTTGGCGGCATTGACAATAAAGTGATGCAATTTAATTTTACTTTGGCTCAGGCATACAACTGGCGGCGTTCTAAAAGCAGTGAAATCAGCTTCTGCTTTTGCTACTGCCTCCTGTCTTCTTTTCTTACTTTTCTTAGCAAGTGGCCAAAAGGGCTTTTCTACTTCACGTTTTGCAATGGAACTTTCAAATGTACTTAAAAGGACGGATAAAATACAGAATGTATTTGTTCATTCATCGAAGATGATATTGATCCTTTAATTTTGATGATAGTGTGATCTTCCGTTATTTATAAAGTACTTGTGAGTACGATGTGATAATATATAGCGAGGCAAGTACAACACAGTATGGCTAAAGTACTATGCTTAAATTAACTTTCCGCTATACCTGTATGATGATTAGACTCGGCGTTGCAGTTCGGTCAAGACGACGTCTGTGTCTTATGTAATCACTTTAGTATAGTTAAAAGGGTATGCGTTTGTACTTCGGTTAATTTAAATTGCTTACATTTTCCTTGCAACTTATATTGCCTTGCTTTTCTATTATTCTTTTATTTGTTTCAGTCATTTG